>NW_022291671.1:461-725 GCF_002776525.5 Piliocolobus tephrosceles | reverse complement strand
TATTCTCATAAAAATATGAATTATTCTTTTGTTGGTCTAAGTTTATGTTATTTTGAATGCCACTTTTATGCGATTGGTATTGTTCCTTCTTCCCAAAACTATCCTTATCAACAAATGAACCATACATCTCTGCCTGACTGTTCATGTTATTAATATTATTTATATTATTATTTTTATACTCTTCATTGCGGATTCTTGTGTGACGAGTGGTACTGTATGTATTATCAGTTCGGCTCATCCCTATATTCATCATGTTATTGTTAT
>NW_022291671.1:0-361 GCF_002776525.5 Piliocolobus tephrosceles | reverse complement strand
ATCGTTACCTTTGTAATTTCCATCGTTACCTTTGTAATTTCCATCGTTACCTTTGTAATTTCCATCGTTACCTTTGTACATGTTATCCTTACTTCTGCCACCCTTAATACCATTTATCATATTCACGGTACCAACTCCTTTCGCGTTATTATCATTTCCACTTAAGAACACATTTCTTTCTTTATGAAAGCTATTCTTTGGTACATTTTTCTTCGATTTACTTCCAGTATTGTTATTAATCTGTATTTGTCCACTATTAAGCTCGATTACACCTTTTGTATGTCTCAAACGAACTTTCAAACTTTTTTTCAAATCGTTTACTTTGGCATTGATATTGCAAGGGTTAACATATGAGTTCAAA
>NW_022291670.1:840-1150 GCF_002776525.5 Piliocolobus tephrosceles | reverse complement strand
GTGCCTTTTCGTATGTCCCCATACTTACGTTTATTACATTACCAAGCGTGTACATATATATGCACTTTTTCGTATGTGATGGCATTTTCAGAAAATTACCTCTTTTTCTATAATTGACCACAAAAAAGATGCTTCTTTTTTTTTCTTTTTTTTACTATAGTTAAAAATATACAGTATTAGTAGATTTTCTTTATTTTTATGATGACGCTGAAGTCGTAGTGTATACTTTTTTTTTCTCTTTCGCAATTTTAATGTACATAAACTTGAACATATATATATATATATATGCATTTATGTCTTATGTCTTGTT
>NW_022291670.1:410-740 GCF_002776525.5 Piliocolobus tephrosceles | reverse complement strand
AAAAAAAAAAAAAAAAAAAAAAAAAAATTTTAACAAAAAAAAAAATAAATAAAATAACAAAACAAATTAATCATTAAAATTGATTTACGAAAAATTAAATGAAGAAATTAAATAACAAAAAATATAGTAAGATAACTGCAATTAAATAGATAATGAAAAAATGAGGCAGTACAAAATCGAAGCAGCATAAATGTACATGTATATATATACTATGTATGCATCTTAAATCCTATAAGTTTTCAATTTACCATGCTTCACTTTTTGTTGTTATCTTTTGTTATAATACTGGCAAGGTAAGAATCCAACAGTGTGGGAGGTAAAGAGAAAGAG
>NW_022291670.1:0-310 GCF_002776525.5 Piliocolobus tephrosceles | reverse complement strand
GTGCCTTTTCGTATGTCCCCATACTTACGTTTATTACATTACCAAGCGTGTACATATATATGCACTTTTTCGTATGTGATGGCATTTTCAGAAAATTACCTCTTTTTCTATAATTGACCACAAAAAAGATGCTTCTTTTTTTTTCTTTTTTTTACTATAGTTAAAAATATACAGTATTAGTAGATTTTCTTTATTTTTATGATGACGCTGAAGTCGTAGTGTATACTTTTTTTTTCTCTTTCGCAATTTTAATGTACATAAACTTGAACATATATATATATATATATGCATTTATGTCTTATGTCTTGTT
>NW_022291666.1:5085-19095 GCF_002776525.5 Piliocolobus tephrosceles | reverse complement strand
TGACACCTCTCTGGAAGGCAGGGTGACCTAAGCTTGGGAGGAGGGACAGGTCTATGGGATGAGATGGAGCTGAGGGGATGGAGTGGGTAGGAGGGGGCGTGGGTGTAGAAGGGGTGGGGGAAGAGGGGCCAGGAGTGGAGTTAGAAGAGGGGAAAGAAGAGGATAGGAGGGACAGGGACAGGGAGAGGCCAGGGGTGGGTAGGAAGGGAAGACAGAGGAGTGGCGGATCGAGGGAGGGGCGATGAAGAAGGGCAGAGCTTGGGGGCGAAGTGGGAGCAAGGACAGCAGTGGAGGAGGGAGAGGAGGGGCAGGGGAGGCGGTGTCTGGGGGTTGAAAGGGGAAAGGGATAGAGGAGAAGGAGCTTGAAGAAGGGAAGCATGGAGGGGTCTGAAGTGGGGAGGCTGGAATGGTCTGGGATGGATGGGGAAGAATGGGGAGGATAGGAGGGGCAGGGGAGGCTGGGAGGAAGACAGTAGGCGAGGAGGGAGAGGGGAGGGGAGGGGACGGATAGGGAGGGACAGGGAGGCTGGGGGGACAGGCGAGGAGCGGAGGGAGAGGGGAGGCCGGGAGGGGCTGGGAGGGGAGGAAAGGGGATGGATGGGGAGGGAAGGGGATCCATAGGGAGGGCCAGGGAGGCCGGGATGGCAGGGGAGGCAGGGAGGGGAGGAGATTGATAGGGAGGGACCGGGAGGCGGGAAGCGGGAGGGACTAGGCCTTCCGGAAAAGGAAACGCAGGGCGCGAGGGGCGGGGAAGGGCAGAAGGGATAAAAGCGCAGCCGCTGGCCCCGCGGCGCTCACGGCCTCGGGATCCCACTGGGTGCTCAGTAGCTCCAGCCTCTCGCCTGCGCCCCACTCCCCGTGTCCCGCGTCCTAGCTGACAATGGCAGGGCCTCTGCGCGCCCCGCTGCTCCTGCTGGCCATCCTGGCCGTGGCTCTGGCAGTGAGCCCCGCGGCCGGAGCGACTCCCGGGAAGCCGCCGCGCCTAGTGGGCGGCCCCATGGACGCCAGCGTGGAGGAGGAGGGTGTGCGGCGTGCCCTGGACTTTGCCGTCAGCGAGTACAACAAAGCCAGCAACGACATGTACCACAGCCGCGCGCTGCAGGTGGTGCGCGCCCGCAAGCAGGTGCGTGCCGCCCCCCGCAGGATCCCGAGCCCTGGCCCCAGCCCGCCCCGCGCCGCTCCCGGACCCCGCGCTGCTCCTTCTCCCCGGCACCTGGGCTTCTCACCCAGACCCTGTTCCCGGTCTTCGCTGTCACCCTGGAGCCCTTGGCGGGCGTGTCCGGGGAATGCCCCGAGTCTGGTCTGGCTTGGAACCGCAAGGACACGCCAGGTCCGCGCCTGGCGCCTGAGATCTGCTTCCAGGCGCCAGCTCGAGTGGCGCCGCAGCGCGGGGGTAGGCACAGGACGTCCCACCCAACTCTGTCCAGGCCTCCTGGGACGCGGGGCTCCGGGTGCGCTGCTGAATACGCAGGAGAAGGAAAAAACAGAGCCCCTCGTCTGGCTGCCTCCTTGTTCTTCCGCCAAATAATTTTTAAACACTTTAGTTTAACTTTTTATTCTCACATAATTTCTGACTTACAGAGCAGCTGCAAAAATAGTGCAGGGCATCCCTGTAGATCTTTCACCCAGATCCCTCAGATGTTAGCACGGATGTTAACATTGTGTGTTAACATTGTGCCGTTTGTTCCCCCAGCTCACTTTCCGAATGTGAATATGGGTGTGTGTCTATGTCCTGTATATGCATTTTTTTGCCTGAATCTTTTGAGAGTAAACACTTCAGTGTGTTTTTCCTTAAAACAAGGGCAGTATCTCACATAATCACAATTCCATTTTGAAAATCAGCACTGACACATTCATGGTCTAATGTTCAGACTCATTCAACTTTCCCTGACTGCTGAGGGGCTTCATGCCCTAGGACGCTCCCGGGCCATGAGTACATGAGTTCAGCCCTGTCCTGTCCCCTCTGCCTCTTTTCACCTGCAGCAGCCGCTGGGTCTGTACCATGACAGTGCCATTTCCCAGGATCCAGCAGGTGTGGGTGGAGACTGTGCTGACTCTGGGTGGGCTTGGTGCTGGTCAGGATGAGATCCAGGCCATGAGGCTCGTCCTCCTCCCAGAGTCCTCTCCACAGAGGCCACACCGGGGCCTGGCTCCTTGTCCTGCAGAGCCCTGCTTCCCTTCCCAAGTCACACCCCTGGGCACCGCCCCCTAGGACTGGGGGCCTTCACCCTCAGGCCGGCTGACCACCCCCTACAGCCCAGGGCAGCTGAGTTCCTGCGGGGGTGGAGCATGCCTGACCCTGCTTCTACCAGCTGATGCAGAATTAGACCTCAGCCAGATGAGGACAGCAGTCACCCAGCAGAGCGGAGTAGGGGGTCAGATCAGGAGGGAGCTTCAGTAGGGCTACCAGGTCCAGCTTGACCTGCATCCCATGGCAGAGCAACAAACAGTGACACAGACTTTAGAGCTCCTCCACCTTCTCTTGGAAATTCAGAGGAGTCCAGACCAGCCCCATTTCTCCTCCTGCAGCCGTCAGCTGGGGCCCTCTCCCTGCACGGGAGGAGCACTCCCTGGTGTAGGGTCCCCGCTGGCCTGCACCCCTCTCTCTCTGGGAGTGAAGCACGGGGCATTGTAGATCATTGGACCCTGGAACCTATTTTACAGAGCAGCAGACTGACACCGGAGGGATCACAGGACTTGCATGTGGTTCTACAGGACTTGTGTGTGGCTTCACAGGGCAAGGTCTAGCACCCTGGTCCCAGCATCCCTCATCCCATGCTTCTCCACAGTTCTACCAGTCATGTCTGGGGGTGGCACTGTACAGGGAAAGCATTCCGTTCTCTTCTGAAGTTGCAACCGTAAGACTCGCTTTAGAAATACTGCCTCCAAAATCACACCTGGAATGGAGGCACGTGGGAAGCAGTTTATTGGCCTAAAATATCAATGTATGTGAGCATCTCATCTCCTATTGATAAATGAGGAAAATACCTCTGGGTTAAATGAGAGGAATGAGATGCTCTGTGGACTGAATGCCAGGAACTGGAAGTTTGCCGAAATTTCATCAGCACATGAGAGCCTTCCTAGAATAGATCCAGTGTCCCTGCCCCCTGGGTCATAGGTAGCAGAATTCAGTTAATCCTTGGCATTGGCATAGAGAAAACAAGTTACCAGGGAGGCCTAGGGCATGGTATCCCTGCCAGCTGGCAGGATGAGGTGGCTTGTGTGCCTTGCGAGTGACAGTGTGGGTAGCTCGTGAAGGTAGGCTTGAAGCCCCAGGCTAGCCCAGTGGCCCAGTCACAGTGAAGTGCCTGTGTGTGTAAGAAACTGACAGTGTGCGCCGTCCCTGCCTCCTGCTCTTTCACATGTGTAGATCGTAGCTGGGGTGAACTACTTCTTGGACGTGGAGTTGGGCCGAACCACATGTACCAAGACCCAGCCCAACTTGGACAACTGCCCCTTCCATGACCAGCCACATCTGAAGAGGGTATGTGCCTCATGTGGGTCCAGGGCCAGTCATACACTGCAGAGGGGTGTGTGTGTGTGTGTGTGTGTGTGATGTACATGTTCTGGAGGGTATGTGTGCGTGTGCCTGAGTGTGTGTACATATGCACGTGTGTTTCCATATATAGGTTTGTGTGGGGAGGTCATATGAGTGTGTGCTAGTGGGTATGTGCATGTGTTGGGGAGGTGTGGGGGTCTATGCATGGATGTGTGTGGGTGTGTGAGTGTGCATGCGTGTGCACATATGTATGGGGGGGGGTCTGTGCGCATACATGCAGTATGAGGAAGTGCCTGCACTGTATGTGTGCATGTGGGTACATAGAGGTGTGAGGGAGTATGTGGATTCATGCATACATCTGTGTGGGTGAGGGTTGGGGTGAGTTCATGTGGAGGCCTGTGTGTGTGTAGATGGGGCGGTGTGGAGAGGGCTGAAGAATCTTATTTGCTAAGAGGGCTTTAGCTTGGGAATGGGGGTACTGGGAGCCCCACCCTGTGTGCTTTGGAGTGTTGCCTGCTGGACTGTAGGAAGCAGCTGCAGGGTTGGGTGCTGCGCAGGGAGAAGGGGCTCTGTCTAACCCCAGCCTCAGGCACCTGCCCGCAGCCACAGCCACGCTGAGTAGATTAGAGGGTACTAGAGGCCTGTTAGCAGCCAAACCCTCAGACCTGCTCCAGCTCACCCAACACCAACTTCTCCAAGGACCCAGGATTTCTTGTGGCATCTTTGCTCAGGGGAGAGTCACACGCTCTTTGTTATCTCCTCACCACCCCAAGCACTATGAGTTGCAATTTCCAGTTCCCTGGTTTCTTCCCTCTGGCCCCTCTTAGTGCTGACCTGGGTGCTGGAGGTGGTAGGAGCTGGGGGCAGTGAGCTGCCTCCCCCTGCTCTGCCCCCTTAGGGTCCCCGAGGCCTTGCACAGGCTGCTCCTCATAGGGCTGTGCTGGGGCAGGAATCCTGCAGGCTGAGGTGGGGGCCCAATGCCACGTGGTGGAGCTGGAGCCCTGGGAGAGGGATGGAGCAGTCACTGCCCAGTCCAGCAGTGCTCTGGGATCAGCAGGGGTGGGTGGAGGGGTAGGTAAGGGCCAGTGTTTCACCTCCATCCTTCACTCCCACTCTGATGTCCTGTGCCTATGCATCTTCCGCTTTGAACTGTAACCCACACTGATTGTCCCCTCTGTTTTCTTTCACAGAAAGCATTCTGCTCTTTCCAGATCTACACTGTGCCTTGGCAGGGCACAATGACCTTGTCAAAATCCACCTGTCAGGATGCCTAGGAGTCTGTACCAGGCTGGCCTGTGCCTATCACCTCTTACGCACACCTCCCACCCCCTGTATTCCCACCCCTGGACTGGTGGCCCCCGGCCTGGGGAAGGTCTCCCCATGTGCCTGCGCCAGGAGACAGAAAAGGCAGCAGGCGGCCTTTGTTACTCAACAGGGGACTCTGCCCTCCCTCCTTCCTTCTTGCTTCTCACAGCCCCGGTGTGTGGTACATACGCCCCCACCTCCTGCAATAAAACAGTAGCATCGGCTCCCTCTGAGTTCTTGGCTCTCTGGGGATGTGCACACAGGCAGGGTTTCCACAGTTCCTTTATGAAGCCTCCTCGTCCTGCTGGTGTAGAGATCAGAGGAGTATCTGGGAGCTGACGCAGCCACAGCAAGGCTGTCAGGGGAGCTGCTGCTATAGGAGACGTGAATCTCAGAGCAAGGAGAGAGCAGCCGGGGGCTAGGAACCCAGGCATTCAGCCACAGCAGCCCCTGGTGAGGGGTTCAGGGAGAGCAGGGTGCCCAGGCTGCTGCCCCCAGAAGCTGGGCTGGTGCTTTGGTCTGAGCTCCTGGTCAGACCAGGAGGAGGGGGCTGGCTGTGTCCACAGGCAGGGGCCAGGCCTCGGTGGAGCTCGCCTGGCCGTAGGTTCCGTCTGTGCTTGCAGAGTTGAGCAGACTCCAGGGACTGAGCTGCTCTCATCAAATCCCCTAGACACTAAATAGGTAGTGATCGATGTGTGTTTCTTTCCAAGAGACTTAGGCCCCTACATGGAAACAAAGTCCAAAAAGCCTGTGTGTGTAACTGAGCGGGAGAAATGTCCACCAGACCAGAGACTGGCAAGATCACACAGAGAAAGCAGCACCTGCTGTCATCCATCCTGGGGGGCTGTGTCCTCAGAGAGTTTTACAGGCTCATGGCCACCAGCCCTTTCTCTGGACTTGGATTTAAAACAAGTTTTGTCCAGCTTCATGGTAGGGATGAAGTTAAAGCACAAATGAGACTGACAATGCAGTGGACTCTTCTTTTTCCAAAGATTAAGGGAGAACATTCCCTTCGTGTCAGCATCATCCTATAGAATAGTGGATCTTTGTCACAAGCAGGAGGCTACAGTCCTAGGACACAGCCCACCCTGCATGGTCTTTCCCTTTGCCATTTCAGGACGGGGTTGCAGCCCTCACAGCCAGTGCTGCTTGGGCAGGGCTCCCAGGTACCTTCCAAACTCCAAGCTGCACTGACACCTTCTTTTGGCCGCTGCCATGAACACTAAGGTGAAATGACGAAAATCCGCCCCAGTAGCCCCGAGGACATGCTGTCCCTGCAAAGCCAGAGCAGGGGACACAGCAGGGAGAGTCGGGGGCATCTGCTTCCATTTCCTCTCCACCCTGACTTGCTTTAACAGGGTATTTGGGGTGAGGAAAGTGTAACAACACCTAGGAGGCCATAAGCTGAGGAGACTTGAGTCTGGCCTCACCCTGCTGGGGGTGGGCGGACTTAGTGACTCAGTTTTCTGTTGGGGATTGGGAGATAGAAGTGGTGGTTGGGGTCAGGGGTAAAGGGTCCCTGCAGGGAGGTGCTCCTGAATTTCTACCTAGGTAAAGGATCTCCTGTGACACAGGCAACGACCATCCAGGCACACAGTGGAAATGAACAGCTGACTGTGTAGCCCAGTCCCTTTTCTGACACACTTCTTCCCTGGGGAAGTTGAGGTGGGGTGGGGGCTGTACACAGGACTCCCCAATCTCCCTGTATGTCTCCTCCCTTCCCTGCCCTCCAGCCATTGGCCCCATGGCCCACAGCCGACAGGGAAGCAGGTTGGTGCCACCCCTGCCTCTCCTCCGCAGCCATCAGGCCTGTAAATGCCTCCCGTGGACCCCATGAGGCCAGTGAGCCAGAAGCCCCTCTGACCCAGAGGTTACTGTGACCAGCACATCCTGGAGAGGAGGCTTCGCCCTTGCACCTTTCATCTGCAAGAGTTACTTTTACATGTATTTTAAAAGTTGGCTTAAGTATATACTTCATCTACAGTTATCCATATAAATAGATTCATTACAGGGCCTGGCTCTGAATAAACAATAAGTTGGAGAGGCTTTTTCATTGATCTGGTTCTACACCGGTAGCTTTATAACATAGTGCTTTGATACCTCTTGTATTGTGATGCTGGTGAGTATCGGGGCGGGATCAGGAAGGGCCCAGCAGCTTCCGAGCTCCCTAGCATTCTTGCCCTGAAGGAAGCCAGCCTCTGCAGAAGGATCCCTCTCCCCAGGACGGTCAGGCTGGCAGGGTGTTCCTCAAAGGCAAGCCTGCACACGCCTGCCCTCAAAGTCCAAGGGAGCTGAGAGGCCAAAGAAAGGCTGACAAGTCTAGTTTCTTAGAAAGAAAGTTGTAACAGGGACTTGCTAGCAGAAGCCATGTCCTGCGTGGCTGCAAGACGGTGGATCCCCATCCCGTTACCCCAGACCCTGGGCTTCTGTGCCATAGGGGAAAGAGTATAGGAGCTTCAGAAGGAATTTACCTAAGGGCTGGATTTACAGCAAACAGCAGATGAAATAGAAATCTTAGAAGCATTGATGGAACTGAGGCTCAGCATTGGCATCCAAGATGGAGTGGCCTTAGCCTCCACAGGAGACCTCCCAGAGCCGCTCCAGTTGACAGCCCACAGCAGGTTTCCATAACCATAGGTCAGTTTCAGGATCTTGGTCCTAAATCTGCCTTGTGCTTTTCCATTTTTTTTAATTACTCCATTTTAAATACAATATTTTTATGTCTTTTAGGTAAGAACCATTCTCCATTCTGTTTATTCTTTATTCCCCCAAAATTTTGTTTTCTAAATGTATTTGTTCCTCCAAATGAAACTGTTTTCTCATGTTCAATAAGTAGAAATATGTTTTTTTAGGAAAACAAATTGACAACGTTGAACATTTGAGTCTTTCATTTTAGAATACCATGCATCTTGCAATACATTCCTGCTTTTCTGATGGTCTTCAGAGAGTAAATTTTATGCATCTTTTATATTTTCTGTGAAATTTAATCCTGTATATTTTATATTTTGGTCAGGAATATTTCCAAGTATTGTACCTCTAGTCTTTGCTGATAGACTAGTTAACAGTTCAATAGAAAACTATTGATTTTGCCTGTTTTTTTTTTTTTTCCTCTGCCTTGGTGGTTTTTTAAGGACTTAGAGGCTTGGGATGTTGCCAGCCTTGATGCTGTGAGAGAGAGGGGAGCTGGCTTATGACTGCTGGCGGGAGTGACCTCGGACTAGGCCACAAGCCTCCCTGAAAGATGGAGAGAGAGCAAATCGCCAGGCCCGTCCCGTAACTCCAGGGTGAAGCTGCAGAGATGAGGCCTATCCACTCCAGCAGCCCCAAGGCCAGCACCCTGCAAAGCCAGAGCAGGGGACACAGCAGGAAGAGTAAGGAGCATCCTCCTCCTCCTTATACTCTGCTGTGCTGTCTGAGTTCATTACTCGAACACACAAAACTGAGAAGCCATGAACAAAATGGTGACTAAAATAGGGAACAGTCATTCCTTTAATTACCCATACCCCCTCTCACCCTTGGCCCTGAGATGCCAAGTGGGTCACTTCCGAATCCTGTCACCTGAGGCTTATGGGGTCAGGTCAGATGTGCTCAGGCCACTGTGACATCAGCTGGGGCTCTGGCTCCCTCGAGACCAGGTCAGGCTCAGCTGAACTCTAGTCTCACACTTGGCTATACACGGCGTCACTGGGGAGCCTGGCTGCACGTGGCAATCCCATGGTCCCATTCGGAAAAGTTGATTATGTTCTGGGATGGGATGTGGACATTGGATGTTTAAATACTTCTCCCATTGCTTCCCCAAGGAACCACTGAACTAGAACTCAATTAGAGTCCCAGTCAAAGCCCAGTTGCTCCTAAAACATCTGCAAATTGCAGCAGGTAAAGATATTTTTATGGTCACATCTGCCTGTGCACACACTTTTCTTGCCAGGTATCTCTGCAAGTGTGTAGCCCAGCCCCCATGATTTCCAGTGAATGAAACACAGCAAAGCAAAAGCAAATGGCAATTCCTTTCATCAAGGTTTTGTTTGGGGCAATGAAATGTGTTGGTGATTTCAGAAAATCACCTCCTGCCCTGTGGAAAAGTAACCCCCACACTTCAAACCCAGCACTAGGTATTTGTGTCCTTGAAATGCCCTTGGCTTCCCTCCCAAAGGTAGTTACCACTTGACCTTCACATTCCACCCCACACCAGTCACTGGCCTTTCCACTGCCTGCCCTTCACCGTGGCATTCCCCATCTGTCCACACCTTCTTCCCCACCGGGTCCCTCAGCAAGTCCAAAAGCTTCCTTGTGAGGTAGACCAATTCAGCTCTTTGTAGACTTCCCCACACCCATCAAGGTGCTTAAAAACCAAAGGCCTTCCTAGTGAACAGGACCATCTTCTTTGTGAGGGACTTTAGATCACGAATAGCAACAGTTATTTATTTATCTATTTTACCCAAATCCAGGACCCTGATGAACAGACTGAGCAAAATGCTGCCTTTCCTGAATGGCTACTAGGCAGGAAATGATGCTGGGAAGTGTTTACCCCGCAGGCTCTGTGCCTTCTCTGACTGGGCAGCTCATGCTGTATGCATGAAGGCATCATTACCAAACACACCTCCGAGGCCAGCGGCCAGCCCAGCGTCTGACTCACAAGCTGTGACTGTCCCACCTTCTTACAACAACGATAGCAGTTTCCCCGTGAGGATCCACCCCTCCTCCCCTCTCACTCCGCCTGTTTCCAGGGAAGCTGACTCTACTGTTTGGACCACAGCTTGGAGCACTTGACCCCGGCTAAACTGGTCAGGGCAGCGGGTCTCCCTCCCCTGAAGCCTCAGTGATTGGCGTGAGGACAACAGTGACCTATGTGTGGCCGCCTGGGACCCAGGAGGCTTAACAGAGGGATTTTGTTTGACTATGTGATAAGTGGGTTCTTCCTTCCCTGCTGAGTGTGAAGATAAAAAAGACATGAGGTCTGGGGCCCACTTGGAGCCTGTTTGAGAATGAAGCCAAGTTATGGGAGCAGCAAAACTAAATCAAGAGACAGCAGGGAAGCCAGGCCTAGCGGTGCACTCCCAGTTGTTCTGTAGGCAGAGGCGGGAGGACTGCTTGAGCTCAGCAGTTTGAGGTTGCAATGAGCCGTGATTTCACTACTGAACTCCAGCCTGGGCAAAAGAGTGAGACCCTGTGTCTCAGCAAAAGAGAGAGAGAAACAGACAGACAGACAGCAAGGAGCAGGTGGGTTATAATGTTGGAGTCCCTGCACCAAGCAGAGCCTGATGCCCGCCCTTGCTCTGAGCTTCCTAGTTGTATGAACTGACTACCAGGCCAGTTGGGTTGGGTTTCCAGCCCTGTGCTCTTATCTGTCCTCACTGATAGACAAAAATAACTCATTAGTCGGTTCTCAGACCCACAGTCCCATGACATTTCTTGACCGTTTCAGAAGTAATACCTCAAGGGCCAGCCTGTAGAAAGTGGAGGACCTGCCCCCTGGACCTTAGAAGTCGCAGCCACTCTTAAAAATGCAAGGACAACAGATGTCACCATGACTGAAAAATAGAGGCTGACCCTGCCTCTGAAGTTGCTGCGATTGACTCGTGTTCAAGGAGATATTAGCTGTCACTTCCTTTCTTGTGATATAGTCGGCCTCATCATTAAGCTGCAATCAGCCAGAAGCGTAGCTGTGCCCCTGGGATTGAAATCAGCAGTCAGTCTGGACATGCTTTTTCCATCTTCATGAAGTACCGCCCCAGTACCAACCAAATTTATCATAGATGGAATTGATTTGAACTCAGGAAATCCTCAAATAGGCCAGAACAATTCACTAATTAAATTCATCCCCAAAACAAAAACAAAAACAAACAAACAAACAAAAACACGAAAAAACAACCCACATGATAGGAAAAAAATTTGCAAATTATATACCTGATATAGAACTTGTATTCAGAACATATAATGAACTCTTACAACTCGAGAAGACAGGTAACCCAATTAAAAATTCTTCTAAAAAAGAAAACCGAATTTAAAAATGAAGACAACCTAACTTTTATATAACTCAAAATTGTTAAAGAAACAACCCAATTGAAAAATCCTAAAGGAGTTGAATAAACATTTTTCCAAAGAAGATATGTAAATGGCCAATAAACACATAAAAAGATGCATAACACCATTAGCTATTAGGGAAAGGCAAATCAAAACCACAATAAAAAGCAACTTCACACCCACTACATGGTTGCAATCAAAGAGGCAGAAAATAACAAACTGGAACCTTTGTACATAGCTGGTGGGAATGTAAAATGGTGCAGCTGCTTTGGAAAACAGTTTCACGCGTTTTCAAAAGGTTAGACCTACGTATGACCTAGCAACTCTACTCATATTTATATGTCAGCTACAAATAAAAACATTAAGTTCACCAAAAATGTGCACATGAAAGTTCATAGCATCATTATTAATAAAATCAGAAAAAAGTATAAAAAATAACTCAAATGTCCATCAACTGACAAATGGATAATCAAGATGTAGTGTTAGTATAGCCAGACAATGGAAAACAAATGGGCATAAAAAAGAATGACATGATGACCCGTGCTACCATGTGGAGCAATCTTGAAAATGTGCTAAGTGAAAGAAGTCAGCAAGCCATGCTGAAACACGTCAGCATTCATACAATATGATTCAATTTATATAAAATACCCAGAGCAGAAAAATATATAGAGACAGACTGTAGAGTAGTGGTTGTCTAGGGCTGGAGGCAATAGAAGGCAGAGTGACTGCTAATAGGAGGTTTCTTTGGAGGGATCATGAAAATGTTCTAAAATCAGACTGTAAGTCTATTTGCACAATTTTGTGAATGTACTCGGAACCACTGAATTGTATACTTTAAGTGGGTGAGGTATGTGAAAAGTAAATGTCAGTAAAGCTGTTTTAAAAAATTTCATCCCAAAGCTACATTTTACCCAAGGCAAATGTTTACTACTACTTCTCTTTCAGTCCCAAATAAATTTTAAGCCATGCATTCCAGCCAAGCCTCAACAAAATTAAACACCACCACAACTTACTCCAGTTACAAGCCAATGTGGAAATGCCCCAAACTTGACCATAAATTTACCACCCAACCCCCATCATCTCATTCCCAGGAAAAACTAAACACAAGATCAACTCCCCTTGCAAGCTGAAGTCCAAGACATTGAAGTCTAAAGAAATTACAGCCCACAATAAAATCCTTA
This sequence comes from Piliocolobus tephrosceles, assembly GCF_002776525.5. NCBI lineage: Eukaryota > Metazoa > Chordata > Mammalia > Primates > Cercopithecidae > Piliocolobus > Piliocolobus tephrosceles. The sequence goes on along the minus strand of NW_022291666.1, from coordinate 7,086 downwards.
AAGTGTACAAACAATTCTTCCCAAATTCTTATTTGGCTCATCTCAGGCTTTTAACCACTGAGATCCCCAGCCTTAGTGCATGCGTGACAGGTGATGGCGCAGTGCCTGTAGCCCATTTCTCACCGTGACTGGGCGTATTTTTTAAAGGTAGAGAATCCCGAAGTGCAGTTCCTGGACCAGCAGCAAGAGCAGAGATCTTGTAATAGATGCAGATTCTTAGGCCACAACCCAGCCTGTTGAATTAGAAACCCCGAGGCGTGGCCCAAGAACGTATGTTCACAAGCTGTGAGACAAAGTAGTAAACATGAGAAACAGTGTGTGCTCATGCCTGCCTGCAGAGAAATTTTGGAAAGGCCTCGATTCTTTCCTTGTGTTCAAGCCCCACTTGTTTCCTCTTCTTATGCAGTCCACTGCATTTTGCCCAAGGGATACCCTAAGGTAGGATATAAATCAGTCACTTCCAGTCTGCTCAAGTCATGTGATGTTGAATAGGTCTTGTTTATTCTCTCACCCTGAGTGGGATAACTGTTTTCCATCAGAATGAGCACTGACCTGAGATGCTGGTGGCTGACTCCCCTTTGGTAGGTCCCACCTCTGCTCATCCTCTCTTATTTTCCTTGAGTTTATCAAGCACATCCTCTTGAAGCTGAATCAAACCTGTATCTTCACCTAAAATGTCCACATCACCTGAGAAACCCCCAGTGGAGCTTTGATGATTTCAGGTTGGTGAAGCTGGTCAGAAGACCTGGCCTGGTTGCTAAGACTGTGGTCCTCACTCCTGGGGGCACAGAATGAGGCAGGATAAGAAAGGTTAGGGGGCCACACTGACTCATCCCCTTGTGTGAAGCCCAGTGGGCTCACTTCTCAGCGGGCTCACACCTTTCACTTTCTCCCTCACATGTCAGCACCTAACTCTTTTGCAGGTCAGCAGTCCTACACGGTACCAGCCAACCGTCAGTCTTACAAGTTCCTGATACCCAATGCAGCTGGGAAAGAGAACAAAAGCCCCTGGTTCATGATGTAGCTCCCCTCATCTTCAGCCAATCAGCACCAAAGCCCAAGAAGATATAGCTACAAATTTCTACTTTGGGTTGGGGGGAGGGCTAAGAACTTCTCTGGGGTCCCACCTGTGCAACTAGGCTCAGGGTTTAGCTTATAGTGTCCTTTCCCTCATCTTAATAGTAAAAAACACATTCCTAGGTGGAGATTTTATGTGCTAATGATGCATGTGATGCATCTTAGAGCCTGTAGATGCTGAGTGCATGCGCCAACCGCAGGTCCACCTTTGTGTACTTGACCTCACCAGTATTTTATGAATGTGTATGAACAGCTCCCATAAAGGGAATCCCCCTTACAGCACTAGCTGCTGTTTCTTCTTCTGAGCAGCCCACTGTGCCTCTCAGTGTAGCTGTTGCTTTGCAGCAAACTTCTTTGCCTGCTCTTACTTTGGACTTGCTCTTAAATTATTTTGTGTGGCGAAGTCAAGAACCTGAACCAACGACAATAAGAATCACCTGGATGCTTTGAATGGATGCTGGTTCACAAGCCCCATCCAGACAACTAAAGTCACACGCCCCAGGTGATTCTAACAGCTGTAGGAGGCAAACCTTCAACTGTTCTTACTGGGAGTCCTCTCAGTGCAGACCTAAGAGACTTCCCCCAGATGACAGTAATTCCCTGGATCCTACCTGCACCCCACCAACCCCCCAAGGTGTCATTCTGGCCTGTCCTGAGACCACTCTCCTCTTCATCAGTGAGATGCCTTTGGCCCCAGTCACTCTTTCTTTCTCTTTTTCTTTCTTTCTTTCTTTCTTTCTTTCTTTCTTTCTTTCTTTCTTTCTTTCTTTCTTTCTTTCTTTCTTTCTTTCCTTCCTTCCTTCCTTCCTTCCTTCTCTTTCTCTTTCTTTCTTTCCTTTCTTTTTTTCTTTTCTTTTCCTTTCTCTTTCTTTCTTTCTTTCTTTCTTTCTTTCTTTCTTTCTTTCTTTCTTTCTTTCTTTCTTT
>NW_022291666.1:0-4985 GCF_002776525.5 Piliocolobus tephrosceles | reverse complement strand
TTAGACATAAGAATTTTGCTTCTTTTTGTTTTTATTTGTACAAATTTATGGGGCACATGTGAAATTTTGTTGCATTTATATAAATGCATAGTGATTAGGTCAGGCTGTTTAGGGAGTCCATCACCAGAATACAATATATTTTTGTTTAACTATAGTCACCCTACTGTGCTATCAAATTTCAGATGTGTTTCTTCTGTCTAACTGTACATTTGTACCCTGTAATCCACTTCTCTTCATCCTCCCCCTTCCCTGACTCACTCTTCCCAGTCTCTGGTATCTATCTTTCCACTCTCTGCTTCCATGTGATCAGACTTTTTAGCTCCCACATATAAGTGAGAACATGTGATATTTGTCTTTTTGTGTCTGGCTAATTTCACTTAAGATAGTCCCAGTCAGTGTTTCTAATTCAACAATAGCTCAACTGTCTCTCACTTTTTTAGTGCCCCCTGCAAGAGAAATTGAGTCAAGATTGGTCCTCATCTCCCTCTCTGCCAGCCTTCAGAACCACATTGTGCTTTGTATCAAATTGGTCCTGGTCCTTAAATTCATAGGGAAGGCTCTCTCTTCTTGCTGAATTAGTCAGTGTATTGATATGGTTTGGCTGTGTCCACACCCAAATCTCATCTTGAATTGTAATCTCCAGAATCCCTATGTTGAGGGAGGGACCTGGTGCGAGGTGATTGGATCATGGGCGCCGTTTTCCCCATGCTGTGTTTATGATAGTGAGTTCTCATGCGATCTGATAGTTTTATAAATGTTTGACAGTTTCTTCTTTACACACACTCTCTCTTGCTGCCATGTGAAGAAAGTCCTCGCTTCCTCTTCACCTTCCGCCATGGTCATAAGTTTCTATAGGCCTCCCCAGCCATGTGGAACTGTGAGTCAATTAAAATTCTTTCCTTTATAAATTACCCAGTCTCAGGTATTTCTTTATAGCAGTGTGAGAACAGACTAATACATGTATCAACTCGGTTTCTCCAGAGAAACAGAGCCAACAGGATATATATACACACACACATCTATATATAGAGAGAGATTTCACCAATAGGATATACATTATGTGCACATAAATAGAAAATTATATATGTATAATATGAAATGTAAACATATATATTATATACATGTATTAAGATATATTTATTAAGAGAATGATGTGTGTGTGTGTGTGTATGTGTGTGTATAGATGTAAAGGGATTTATTTTAAGGAATTTGTTTATGGGATCGTGGGGCCTGGCAAGCCCAGGATTTGTCAGGCAGGCAGGATACGTTACAGTCTAAAACAGACTTCATTCTTCTTCTGAAAATCTCAGTTTTTGCTCTTAAGTCTTTCAACTAATTGAATGGAGTCTAGCCACATTATCTAAGGTCATTTTCTTCACTGAAAATCAACTGACTATACATGTTAGCAATATCTACAAAATACCCTCATAGCAACACACAGGTTGGTGCTTCACCAAACAACTGGCACCGTGGCCTGGCCAAGTTGACACAAAAAATTCAGGCATCACAGCTGGTTTTCCTCTCTCTTGTTTTTACTTTTTCTCTGTTCCCGTTTTGAAAGTGAAACTGAAGCATGTTTTCCAAAATGCTCTTGATCCTGCTTAATTTCCCAAGCAAATATGATTAGAACAGAAGGTCCAAAGCACGGGCCCTTCCATTCACCTTCCTGGCCTTTAGCTTTTCAGTGATACCACTGGGATGAGAATAAATTTTCTTCATAAGAAAAGCAAGGCATGGGCAATGGAGCTCAAAGCCTCTGTGGCTGCAGCCGTTTGCTCTCATCTCCCTGGCCAGAGATGACTCACTCGGCCACACCCAGCTGCCAAGAGGCTGGGAACTGGTCTCCTGGGGAATGGTACTGGGCAAAATCACAGCTCAATAGTTCTATTGTTAAAGAAAGGAGAGGGAGCAGATGGGCCCAACTTTTATTCACTTAAGTAAAAATATGAGAGTGTCTCTGCCTTCGATATTCTGTAAGTTATACTTTGCTGTCCACGAAACGAAACAGAACTGACCTTATGTAAATGCAAAATGCATTCCTACTTTTTATTAAAAAGCCAAAAAAAAAAAAAAGATGCTGCTGAGAATGTGGAGAAATAGGAATGTGTTGACACTGTTGGTGGAAATGTAAATAAGTTCAATGACTGTGGAAGACAGTGTGGTGATTTCTCAAAGATTTAGAGCCAGAAATACCATTTGACCCAGCAATCCCATTACTGAGTATATACCCAAAGGAATATAAATCATTCTATTATAACGATACATGCACTCATGTGTTCACTGCAGCATAATAGTGAAGACATGGAGTCAACCCAAATGCCCATCAATGATAGACTGGATAAAGAATGGTACATATATGCAATGGAATACTACGCAGCCATAAAAAGGAATGAGATCATGTCCTTTGTAGGGTCATGGATGGAGCTGGAAGCCATTATCCTCAGCAAACTAATGCAGGAACAGAAAACCAAACACTTCATGTTCTCACTTATAAGTGGGAGCTGAATAATGAGAACACATGGACACAGGGAGGGGAATAACACACACTGGGACCAGTTGAGAGAAGGTGGGGTGGGGAGAGCATTAGAGAAAAGAGCTAATGCATTCTGGGCTTAATACCTAGGTAATGGGTTGTTAGGTGCAGCAAACCACCATGACACATGTTTACCTATGTAACAAACGTGCACATTCTACACATGTACCCCGGAACTTAAAAAATAATAATAAAATAATTTTTTAAAAAAGAATCTGCCCTTATGATCCAATCACCTCCCACCAGGTCCTTTCTCCAACACTGAGGATCACAACTCAACAGGAGATTTGGGTGGGGACACAGAGCCAAACCATATCAATAAAAATATAAAATCAAAAAGGGCACTCACACTATCAGCAGAATGAAAAGGCAACCCACAGAAAAGGAGAAAATATTTGCAAATTACGTATCTGACAAGTGGTTAATATGCAAAATATATAAGGAACTCCTACAACTTAACAATAAAAGTAGAGCAAGCAACATGACCAAAGACAGGCAATAGGCTTGAATCGATATTTCTCCAAAGAAGATACATGCATGCATGACCAGTACACACATGAAAAGATACCTGACATCACTCATCATTAGGGAAACACAAATCAAGGTCAGAGTGAGATAGCCTGTTACATCCATGAAGGTGGCTATAATTAAGGAGGCATAAAAATTAGTATTCTTTTTCACTGCTGGTGAGAATGTAAAATGGTGCAGCCACTGTGGAAACTTACAATAGTTCCTCAAATAATTAAAAATAGAATTACTGGTCGCTGCCAAGATGGCCAAATAAGAACAGCTTCGGTTTGCAGCTTCCAGTGAGATTGATGCAGAAGACGTGTGATTTCTGCATTTCCAAATGAGGTACCGGGGTCATCTCACTGGGACTGGTTGGACAGGGGATGCAGCCCACAGAGAGCAAGCCAAAACAGGACGTGTCATTGCCTCACCCAGGAAGCAGAAGAAGTCAGGGGATTTCCCTTTCCTGGCCAAGGGAAGCCATGACACACTGTACCTGGAGGACTAACAGTGGATCACAGACTAACAGTGGATCACAGACTAACAGTGGATCTCCCAGCAGAAGATCAAGCCAGAAGAGAGTGGGGGCCAATATTTAACATTCTTAAAGAAAGGAATTTTCAACCCAGAATTTCATATCCAGCCAAACTAAGCTTCATAAGTGAAGGAGAAATAAAATCCTTTACAGGCAAACAAATGCTGAGAGATTTTGTCACCACCAGGCCTGCCTTACAAGAGCTCCTGAAAGAAGCACTAAGCATGGAAAGGAACAACTGGTGTCAGCCACTGCAAAAGCATGCCAAATTGTGAAGACCATTGACACTAGGAAGAAACTGCATCAATTAATGGGCAAAATAACCAGCTAAAACATAATGACAGAATCAAATTCACACATAACACTATTAACCTGAAATGTAAATGGGTTAAATGCCCCAATTAAAAGACACAGACTGGCAAATTGGATAAAGTGTTGAGACCCACCAGTGTGCTGTATTCAGGAGACCCATCTCACATGCAGAGACACACATAGGCTCAAAATAAAGGGATGAAGGAAGATCTACCAAGCAAATGGAAAGAAAAAAAATAATAAAAAACACAGGGGTTGCAACCCTAGTCTCTGATAAAACAGACTTTAAACCAATAAAAATCGAAAGAGACAAAGAAGGTCATTGCACAATGGTAAAGGGATCAATTCAACAAGAAGAGCTAACTATCCTAAATATATATGTACCCAATGCAGGAGCACCCAGATTCATTAAGCAAGTCCTTAAAGACCTACAAAGAGATTTAGACTCCCACACAATAATAATGGGAGACTTTAACAACCCACTGTCAATATTAGACAGATCAATGAGACAGAAGGTTAACAAGGATATCCAAGACTTGAACTCAGCTCTGCACCAAGCAGACCTAATAGACATCTACAGACTCTCCACTCCAAATCAACAAAATATACATTCTTCTCAGCACCACATCACACTTATTATAAAATTGACCACGTAATTGGAAGTAAAGCACTCCTCAACAAATGTAAAAGAACAGAAATCACAATAAACTGTCTCTCAGACCACAGTGTAATCAAATTAGAACTCAAGATTAAGAAACTCACTCAAAACCACACAAATGGTATCGAACTCCTGACTTCGTGATCCATCTGCCTCGGCCTCCCAAAGTACTGGGATTACAGGCTTGAGCCACTGTACCTCACTCAAGGGTAACATTTATATGTGAGTTTTTGATTCTATCATGACGTTGGCAGCTGGTTTCTTTGTAGTATGTATTGTGTGGTTGCTATATAGTATCTCTGAGCTGTATTCCACTGTAGTTTTGTAACAGTAGGTATTGTTCTCTTATTTCCATGTTTTGAACTCCCTTAAGCATCCCTTAAGGTTGGTCTAGTGGTAACAAATTTTCTCCGTAACTGCTTGTCTGGAAAATATTT
>NW_022291664.1:893-1208 GCF_002776525.5 Piliocolobus tephrosceles | reverse complement strand
TTTTTTAATATATAAAGTATGTGTTATTAGAAAAGTAATAAATAAAATAATAATTTGAGTAAAAATGTTGAGCCTGTTGAATATACTGATTTTTTTTTTTTTTTTTTATGCTTAGCTTTTGGTCTTTTTTATCATTTTAAAAAGTTCAATAGTATTTTATTTTTAGTATGATTCTAATAAAAGAACTAAAAAATTGAAAAACCAAAAAACTGATATATACAAAATTATATGCTATGTATAAGCATATAAACCATATTGGTACATATAAATGTAAAGGACATTTGTTCTACTAAAAGTTGTACTTTTTTATTTAAT
>NW_022291664.1:415-793 GCF_002776525.5 Piliocolobus tephrosceles | reverse complement strand
AAAAAAAAAAAAAAAAATTATAAAGGTAAATACATTACATATTTCTTATATATACATTTTTGTTATATCCTTTTAACAAATTGCTCTTCTTTCACTCATTCATCCATTCAGTCATTCATTCACTCAATCTCTTAAAGCAAAAAAAAAAAAAACAAGAAGCTTTGCCCGTAAATCTATATATATGCCATATTGTAAACACTCCATATATAAATATGTATGAATGACATGTGCTATATACATTTATATACGTACTTATTTATTTGTCAAAATTCTCTAATTTGCAAATCTGTTGAAAGCATTTGCATGGTAATGTAATATGTTTCGTTTTCTTACTGTTAAAATTAAATAAATTATGTGTTTTTTTTTTTTTTTTTTTTT
>NW_022291664.1:0-315 GCF_002776525.5 Piliocolobus tephrosceles | reverse complement strand
TTTTTTAATATATAAAGTATGTGTTATTAGAAAAGTAATAAATAAAATAATAATTTGAGTAAAAATGTTGAGCCTGTTGAATATACTGATTTTTTTTTTTTTTTTTTATGCTTAGCTTTTGGTCTTTTTTATCATTTTAAAAAGTTCAATAGTATTTTATTTTTAGTATGATTCTAATAAAAGAACTAAAAAATTGAAAAACCAAAAAACTGATATATACAAAATTATATGCTATGTATAAGCATATAAACCATATTGGTACATATAAATGTAAAGGACATTTGTTCTACTAAAAGTTGTACTTTTTTATTTAAT
>NW_022291663.1:787-1102 GCF_002776525.5 Piliocolobus tephrosceles | reverse complement strand
TTTTTTTTTTTTTTTTTTTTTTTTTTTTGAACTTAATATATTGTTATTTTTAACATTATTTTTTGTATAAACATGTGTATACCATTTTTATTGTTTGTTTTGTGTATTCATGCCAAACTTGTTTCACAGATATATTTTTTTTCTTTTTTACACATGAGCTTCTATACTTATATAGTTTTATCTTACCAAGTGACTAAACAAAAATATATATAAATTACTAGCTTAAGATGTGAAGAGTGTACATGCTTCCTTAAAAAATAATAAAATATAACAAACAGATAGCGAACTGGTCAGAACGCATATATATATATATAT
>NW_022291663.1:415-687 GCF_002776525.5 Piliocolobus tephrosceles | reverse complement strand
TTATGGGGGGATGTTACCTTAAAAAAAAAAAATAATAATTTGCTGCAGCTTCAATTTAACTTTTTTTGTTTTAATTCGCAATTCTTTAAAACGAAGAAAATGTACCAATTATGTGTATATAAGCTTGTATATATGTATATTTCCACATATATATATATATATATATATAGCGAATTTTCACACCGTTGTTAACTTTTGTTTTGAGATACGTCACTTAAGCTTTACCAATCTACCTCCATAGGATAATTTTTTTTTTTTTTTTTTTTTTTTTT
>NW_022291663.1:0-315 GCF_002776525.5 Piliocolobus tephrosceles | reverse complement strand
TTTTTTTTTTTTTTTTTTTTTTTTTTTTGAACTTAATATATTGTTATTTTTAACATTATTTTTTGTATAAACATGTGTATACCATTTTTATTGTTTGTTTTGTGTATTCATGCCAAACTTGTTTCACAGATATATTTTTTTTCTTTTTTACACATGAGCTTCTATACTTATATAGTTTTATCTTACCAAGTGACTAAACAAAAATATATATAAATTACTAGCTTAAGATGTGAAGAGTGTACATGCTTCCTTAAAAAATAATAAAATATAACAAACAGATAGCGAACTGGTCAGAACGCATATATATATATATAT
>NW_022291662.1:805-1123 GCF_002776525.5 Piliocolobus tephrosceles | reverse complement strand
CATAATAAAATGATAGATTATTAATATGAAAGTATGTATATGTCAACTAGTAGTATAATGCAGTACCACTGGGTAATGATATATAAGAGAGAGTAAGTCCTATGACGAACAAGAATTAAAAAAGACAAGTGGACAGGATCAAATCAACACAGTAATTAAAAAAAAAAATAAAAATAAAATTCTTATAATATGTAACAACGTTCGAATATGTACATATATACATATGTGCGTATGTGTGTTAAAGCAAATTGTTAATTAAAATTAGAAAGCCAAATATATCAAAAATTGTGTTAAAAACGGAAAGAAAAATGGTATTAT
>NW_022291662.1:418-705 GCF_002776525.5 Piliocolobus tephrosceles | reverse complement strand
TATAGCTAATCAAAACAGTTCTACTAATACATACATATTTACCACTTGTTAATAATTCGAAAGATGATGTAGAAAAGCGATTAAACGTGTATGGATTTTATCTGTTTTTTGTCTGTTTTTGTCTGTTTTTATCTGTTTTTTGTTTGTTTTTTGTTTGTTTTTTGTTTGTTTTTTGTCTGTTTTTTGTCTGCTTTTTTTTTGCTCATTTTATTTATTTTTACTCATTTGTTCTTCTTCGCCTTTGCCTTACTCCCCCGAACGGGCTAAATTAAAACAAAATGACAATA
>NW_022291662.1:0-318 GCF_002776525.5 Piliocolobus tephrosceles | reverse complement strand
CATAATAAAATGATAGATTATTAATATGAAAGTATGTATATGTCAACTAGTAGTATAATGCAGTACCACTGGGTAATGATATATAAGAGAGAGTAAGTCCTATGACGAACAAGAATTAAAAAAGACAAGTGGACAGGATCAAATCAACACAGTAATTAAAAAAAAAAATAAAAATAAAATTCTTATAATATGTAACAACGTTCGAATATGTACATATATACATATGTGCGTATGTGTGTTAAAGCAAATTGTTAATTAAAATTAGAAAGCCAAATATATCAAAAATTGTGTTAAAAACGGAAAGAAAAATGGTATTAT
>NW_022291660.1:943-1270 GCF_002776525.5 Piliocolobus tephrosceles | reverse complement strand
AAAATATCATTATATAGAAGTTAATCCTAATCACTTGTTTTTACTTTAGGGTTTTATGTCGCCCGTACACCATTTCGTTCGTGAATTCGCTATTTTAATCATGTAACGTGTACAGTTAAACGTGTTTTTCTTTCAACCAACAATGTAAATATTAAAAGAACACATTTACGATTTCGAATGATATAGGTAGATAATTTAATTTTATGTGCTTATATAAATGTATATATAAGTATATAATAATGTGCTCATTTTTAAAATAAGTCACTCATATATTATTTATATATTGCCACACTGGGTAGCCACGCTTTTTTTTTTTTTTTTTTTTTT
>NW_022291660.1:427-843 GCF_002776525.5 Piliocolobus tephrosceles | reverse complement strand
TTCTTTTTTTATTTCTTTTTTATCTTCTTTTATCTCGTTTCATAATAATAATCAAGTTGACATGTATATTTTTACATGCGTAAGTTGCTATTTATTAATTTCGTTTAAATTTTTTTTTTTTTTTTTCTTTAACATTTAAGTAACGCCACGTAATAAACATAGCACAAAAAAAAATTACAAACGGGCAAAAAAAAATAGCTAGCAAAGAGATATAAAAATTTAAGCTAGCTAAATAAGGTATATAAAATTAAATTAGTAAAGGTACATAAAGTTTAAGATAACATAAAATACAAACAGTTAAAATTAAGCTAGTAAAGATAACTGAACAAATAAGAGATAACAGTTGATATACATAACACTACATATTTCTGCAATTCTTCTTTTCTTAATTAACAATATTTTTTTTTAGCTTTATA
>NW_022291660.1:0-327 GCF_002776525.5 Piliocolobus tephrosceles | reverse complement strand
AAAATATCATTATATAGAAGTTAATCCTAATCACTTGTTTTTACTTTAGGGTTTTATGTCGCCCGTACACCATTTCGTTCGTGAATTCGCTATTTTAATCATGTAACGTGTACAGTTAAACGTGTTTTTCTTTCAACCAACAATGTAAATATTAAAAGAACACATTTACGATTTCGAATGATATAGGTAGATAATTTAATTTTATGTGCTTATATAAATGTATATATAAGTATATAATAATGTGCTCATTTTTAAAATAAGTCACTCATATATTATTTATATATTGCCACACTGGGTAGCCACGCTTTTTTTTTTTTTTTTTTTTTT
>NW_022291658.1:781-1113 GCF_002776525.5 Piliocolobus tephrosceles | reverse complement strand
TTCTTGATCATCGCCATCTTGATCCTCTTCCGTTTGTTCCTCTTCTTCTTGTTCCTCTTCTTGTTCCTCTTCTTGTTCCTCTTCTTGTTCCTCTTTTTGTTTCTCTTCTACTCCTTTCTCTTCTGTTTTATTTTCTCCAGTTTCCTCATTTGTTCCTCCATTTGTAGGGTTTTGTGTGTTATTGGCAAAATTAGATTGTGAAATACTACTGTCACTAGGAGACGCTACATATTTAGCACGCAATGTACCTTTTTCATTAAGATTATTATACGTATTATTAATTAATGACCCGTTGGAACCATCATTTATATTATTATTATTATTATAATATT
>NW_022291658.1:432-681 GCF_002776525.5 Piliocolobus tephrosceles | reverse complement strand
AATATGTTATTTACATTATTATTACTATTATCAAAGTTTGTTATATTTCCTGTATTTTGTGAATTCGCTATTTGTTTTGCCAAATTATCTAACTGTTCTTTGGTTAAAACACTTAAGTTCTTGTCTAAAAACGTATTACTCAAATTAGATAACGATAACAAATTAGAATAATCAATTTCATCTTCTTTTTTTTTTAATTCTTGTTTTTTTAATTTTTCCTCCTTTTTTTTATTTTTTAAAAAAACATAA
>NW_022291658.1:0-332 GCF_002776525.5 Piliocolobus tephrosceles | reverse complement strand
TTCTTGATCATCGCCATCTTGATCCTCTTCCGTTTGTTCCTCTTCTTCTTGTTCCTCTTCTTGTTCCTCTTCTTGTTCCTCTTCTTGTTCCTCTTTTTGTTTCTCTTCTACTCCTTTCTCTTCTGTTTTATTTTCTCCAGTTTCCTCATTTGTTCCTCCATTTGTAGGGTTTTGTGTGTTATTGGCAAAATTAGATTGTGAAATACTACTGTCACTAGGAGACGCTACATATTTAGCACGCAATGTACCTTTTTCATTAAGATTATTATACGTATTATTAATTAATGACCCGTTGGAACCATCATTTATATTATTATTATTATTATAATATT
>NW_022291657.1:828-1163 GCF_002776525.5 Piliocolobus tephrosceles | reverse complement strand
AAAAAAAAAAAAAAAAACATCAAAATTTACATCACACATTTATGTTGCCATTACATATTTATAAAGGAATTATTATTATTTTAATTTGTTCTTATTATGAAAAATAAAGGTGTTGACATTTTTTTTTTTTTAAAAGTATTTTTATAAAGCTATTGTCTAAGATGATAGCAATGAGTATGTTTTTGCAAAACTTATATGTGCTAAGGATTAGTATTAAACAATTTACTTTTCTACAAATTTGGGTTTTTTGTTGTTAAACACGTATACGTATGTTGTACAAAAAAAAGGAACATTGAAAGAATTTAACATCATAAAAAGTAAAACATCTTGGAGAA
>NW_022291657.1:435-728 GCF_002776525.5 Piliocolobus tephrosceles | reverse complement strand
TGTCAACTCTTTTATTCACATGTATCAGGTTAAAACAAAAAGGCATTTAAAATAGTGAAAATAGGTACACATTCTTTTTATGTATGTATGTGTTTTTAAGTATGGTTAAGCATTTAAAATTAAAAAAAAATAATGATAGAGTCGCGTGACACATTGATACATATGCGTGTATATTATTAATCACATTAAATTTATAACAATATTTAGGTAAAAAATAATATAAAAGAAAGAGTAAGGCTAAATTCGGTTATGTTAGCGCGAGTAAAAAAAATCAACAAAAACAAAAAAAAACA
>NW_022291657.1:0-335 GCF_002776525.5 Piliocolobus tephrosceles | reverse complement strand
AAAAAAAAAAAAAAAAACATCAAAATTTACATCACACATTTATGTTGCCATTACATATTTATAAAGGAATTATTATTATTTTAATTTGTTCTTATTATGAAAAATAAAGGTGTTGACATTTTTTTTTTTTTAAAAGTATTTTTATAAAGCTATTGTCTAAGATGATAGCAATGAGTATGTTTTTGCAAAACTTATATGTGCTAAGGATTAGTATTAAACAATTTACTTTTCTACAAATTTGGGTTTTTTGTTGTTAAACACGTATACGTATGTTGTACAAAAAAAAGGAACATTGAAAGAATTTAACATCATAAAAAGTAAAACATCTTGGAGAA
>NW_022291656.1:835-1173 GCF_002776525.5 Piliocolobus tephrosceles | reverse complement strand
TCACATATTTGAAGTAATAGCTTTAGTAACTCACATTTAACAACATTTCATAATTTATTTAACATTGTAACACTTTTATAATCAGAGTTGTAATATTTCCTTTATTTTTTTATTACAACATTCAAAATATACTATTTATCAAAATGAAAAAAAATAAGAAAGGGATAATAAAAATAATAATAAAAGCATAATATAATAGTAAAAAAAAAGAAATTTAACATAAATATTTTTTTTATAACTAGAAATATTTTAACTTTGCCCGTATAAATATAATAAATAAAGTTATTATGAATTTGCAAATAATATAAATTATATTAAAGCCTCAAGTTCACAACATA
>NW_022291656.1:438-735 GCF_002776525.5 Piliocolobus tephrosceles | reverse complement strand
TTTTTTTTTTGTTTTGTTTCTACATATATATACCCTTATTTTATGTCATTTAAAATTATTTAAAAATAAAATTATTTTTTGTGTTACACTTTGATCCTATTCTTAAATTTTTAATTTTATGATATATTTTTTTTTTTATATAAACTTTTTTTTTGTTTTATTTTTACATCCATGTATGTAATTCCACATTTGTGAATATATAAATACTTAATCATTTTAAAGTTGTTATTTTGGTGTAAATCAAATATATATTTTTTTAACACGTTTCAAATAGTGAATAAACAATTATATGAAATT
>NW_022291656.1:0-338 GCF_002776525.5 Piliocolobus tephrosceles | reverse complement strand
TCACATATTTGAAGTAATAGCTTTAGTAACTCACATTTAACAACATTTCATAATTTATTTAACATTGTAACACTTTTATAATCAGAGTTGTAATATTTCCTTTATTTTTTTATTACAACATTCAAAATATACTATTTATCAAAATGAAAAAAAATAAGAAAGGGATAATAAAAATAATAATAAAAGCATAATATAATAGTAAAAAAAAAGAAATTTAACATAAATATTTTTTTTATAACTAGAAATATTTTAACTTTGCCCGTATAAATATAATAAATAAAGTTATTATGAATTTGCAAATAATATAAATTATATTAAAGCCTCAAGTTCACAACATA
>NW_022291655.1:0-29268 GCF_002776525.5 Piliocolobus tephrosceles | reverse complement strand
GTAGTTTAATCAATGCTAATGTTGCCACAGGTGAAGAAGAATGCATCATGGGAAGCTCATCAAGAGTTATCCAATCCCTGCTGACCCAGGTCCCTATGTCACCTCCTCCACTGCACATTCTACATTGGTATAGGATTAAAAAGAAATTATTTAGGCAGATAGTGAGGATATATGAAAGAAAACCTCAGTAAGGTTGTCCTTTTCATGAAAAGCAGCCCCTAAACCATTTCTTTTCTAACAAAGAGCATCCTGTAAAATTGAGCTGCAGACATAGGTAAGCTTGTACGGCTGAATGCCGGCAGCAGTGCCAATAGGAAAAGGCTACCTGGGGAACAGGCATGTCCAACATGGTGGCTCCATCTTCCCTTTTCTTTGTCAACCACATATACAGTAAGAAACAGATAATATGGTGCTGCTCAGGTAGAGAACCCGTCTGCATAATAAAAGATTAGGGTGCGATGACCAGCTTCTTTGCAAGCGATGCGAACGTCATAGCTGGTCCAACCAATCTCCCAGGCCCTGTGTTAAATCAGACACTACCTCCTCAAGCTCGTCTATAAAACTCTGTGCATTTTACCATGAAATAAAAGGCATCAGAGCTTCTATTTTTCTGATAAAACATTTAACAGCTTTCATTTTCTTTTAATCTAATTAATTAGAGCTCCTTCATATAAACATCACACACACAACACTTCTAGACAGGAGAGGATCTAGCAGTTGTAAGTTATTCTTTCCCATCTTATGACTTCCTGACTCATCTTATATTTCTCTCATTCTACTTTAGGACAGGAATTTCCCATAAAAGATCCTCTCTCATATAAAATACCTTTCCTTCATAACCTTTCTAACCATAAATATATTTTCATATCCACAATTTTCTCCAGATCTCTCTCCCCTACTAATTTCTGATGCCCACCCAAATATAAAAGGTCAGGTAAAGCAAGGAAAAACAGAGCAGAGCTTTAGATTTTGAGAGGGACTTTTCTGCTTACAGTTCTTGGGGTTCCATGAGGAAAACAGAGGTTTCTCCTAAACTGGGCTCTGTGGCAACCTCTGTTTTTCCAAATGAGTCCCAAGGCTATCAGAAATTACCTTAGATCCTCCCATATGGGCATCAAGAGTGGCAACAAGACAGACTAGGGAAATAATTCAGTCAACTGAGAAGAAAAAGAAAAACTTAGTGGTGTCCCCATTGTAAAGATGGATAAACAGAGGCACCATGCAGTTTCAAAACTCATATTCACATGGAGTGAGGCTCCATAGCTCACTCTCTTAACCATCCTGTAATTCTACCAACTGTATGCCTAGTCACTGATATACTTGTATGGTAGCTCATGGCCTCCTTAGAGCTTAGAACCTAGGCTTCATTTCCTGCCCTATAGCTATATAATTTAACAATTTTCCTCTGAATTTGTTGGATTCTAACCCTATATATCTCAAATTTTATTAACATTACTGAATCTTAAAGGGGGCTGTGATGTCTTTCTAGAAATATTAAACAACTTATAAACAAAGGACTGTATGAGATTAAACAGTATTCAAATTTCTATACACATATAGTCTATATGCTTTAAAACATTGAGGCAATGCATTGACAAACACACCTATGAAACTGCAACCAATCTACTCTCTGCAAAAATTTAGACATTGTCTCTTCAAATTAAGCTATCTAGTGTTACTTATGCATATTCTTACATGTAGCAACAATATTTTACATTCTCATAACCTTAAAAATAATTAAAATGTCAAAATTATAGGCCTTATACATTTCTGTGGGCTTGAAAAAATGACACAATATAGATTGTTTCTTTAAAGTAGTCAGTAAAATGCATAAACTTCTAAAGTAATCACTTAAAAAAAAGAGTTCCTATCAAAGGTAGAAATACTAGGAATAAAAGAGGGCCCAACACGGCAGGTTTTTAGAGGCAAAAGTTAATAAAGCCTTGTTTCTGGTTGTGAATCTTGCCCTTAAAACATTATACACACGATCCTCTCTCCACCTCCTTTTCCTGTTGCAAAGATGTGGTGGAACCAGGATCACTCATGCAGATGACAATACTCTTGAAAACGGTGAAAGAGAAATAAAGTGAAGGGAATATGGTTCACTTAACAATCTCATAAAGTGGAACTTACTACCCCCTTGATTCTTGTACATCTACAGACTAACATGTGAGAGAGACGAAATGGCTGCTTGCTACTATTTTATTTGATGCTTCATTTTTTTATTCCTTGAACAACTGCTTACAACACATTAACAGGATCATGAAAGCATAGCTGTTCAAGTAACTGAATAATTATGCAAATATTTTCTTTTCCTCATCCCTAAAACATAGTGATGGACTGATGATTTTAAAAATACAGCACACTGACAAGTAGTTTATTTTTAACTCAGTTTTGGTTGTTTCCTAAGGCCATTGCTTGGGACAAATACAATGAGGAGGAGGAGGAGAAACAAGAATAGAAACAAGAAATAGGATCATCAGCATAAGAAAATAAAGAGGAACAAGAAGATAATGATGAGAAGAAGAAAAAACAGACTGGAAGAAAAAAAAAAGCAGGTGAAGGAATTAGAAGGCCTATTATGTTACCTTTTTCCCCTCCCTGATTCATGAAATTTGAATAAGTCTCAGACTATCACAACAACAACAAAAAAACAAGCAAAAAGATACACAAATAGTCACTGCCTAAATTTTAATACGAATAAGACTATGCTTCCACTCACACCTGGCCCAGTCAGGTGCCAGCAGGAGGAGGGTGCCCTCTAAAGACTGCAGGAGAAGGGGGAGGACTCCTCCTTGCCACGGCTGTGCCTCCACTGCTGCCAAAGCCTGCCCTATAGCACCCGCAGCTTCCTACTCACCCCAGGCCAGTCCAGTCCCATAAGGCTCCTTCTCTCCTCTTCCCGGCCCACAGAGTTGCTGTTGCCGCCACCACGAAAGCCTACACAAATACAATCACCTCTGCTGTCGTCCCCAATGCACTGGCTCACCCTACAAGGTTCCTACCACCTGGCCACCACTGGGCATCCTTTTACCGCTTAGTCTCCTACTGCTCTGGTTGAGTTGCAATCTCCATCGTCAAGCTGTGAGCTGCAACCTCCATCACTGCCACCAACCACAGCGAGGCGAGCCACAGTGCCATGCCAATTGCAGGCTCCAGCCTCCAGCATGTGGCAGGTGGCTCCTTATTCTTCTCCTCCTCAAGCCAGATATGGAGCAGCTGGGCGGGTAAAACCAGAAAACCCTAGAACAGGATGCAGGGAGTGGTAGCATTAGAGCCTCACCTTGCCATGCTGGCCATTGGGTGGCAGGGCCAGTTTTGGCAAAAGCACTCACATTGACCCTCCAAAGTCCAGCCTCTCCTTTTGGCCCAAGCTGGCCACGAACTAGAGCCTGGGATGGGGACTGGAGACACAACAGTGCCTGGCTCCCCACAGCACAGGAACCGCTCGGCCCCCTGGAGTGCTGGGAGTAGGAGCAGCATAAACTCAGACCCAGCCCTCCCCACTTGAGTGCGGACTACTGTTCCTGACGCCTTCACCCACAGGACCTTGTCCCCCCCGTGGTGCCTGGGACTCCATGCCTGGAGGTCCTGATTTGTTTTTCTAAGACCAGCCCAGAGCGGGCACAAAAGAACCAGCGGGTAGGCAAGTATAGGAGCAAAACTGCAAGTTTATTTTGGTCACCTAAGGTGTGGGGGAGAAGTCTGTCGGCCTCCGGCAAAGGAGGCCGGCAGAGTCCCCCGGTGCGGCTCTCCGACGGACTTCCCACAGTCCCGACAGGACTGGGGCTGTGAGAAGGCCGCGTGGCTCAATGGCGGAGAGCGGCTTTTCTAGGAGTGGGAGGGCAATAGGCAGGGCACGGGCGTGTCCGGGGGGGGGGGGGCGTTCCACAGGTGCGACCAAGTAAATCTTGGTCTCTTCGGATTGACGTCACCTGGCGCATGCCCAGTTGGTCTGCACCTTCCCGGGTCACCGGCTGCATTTTCGCGCTCGCCGGAAGAGTTGGTGGTGAAGAAGAATCCGGAAGTGCACCATCTTGCCTCCGTTCGTCCACACAGGTCCCAGGCAATCTCCACAACACAGAGAAAGATGACACAGGCCTAGGAACCACAGTGGGTGTGGGGGCCCTGCCATTCCCAGGATTCCCATGGAAATGCCGTTTGCCCTGCAAGCTTGAGCACCAGCAGGAAGAGATCGCCCTCTAGAGTTTGGAGTCTGGGGAGAGGAAGACAACCCCTTCCTTGGAGGCCACTGCTGTCACTGCCACTTCCACCGTCCACCAATGGCAGTGCAGCTGCTGATAGTGCCCACAACCCATCCATGCCACTGGCATTGCAGCCCCATGCCATGCACAGTGCAGCCCCAGAGTGTTCCCAACTAGCCTCCCACTGTAGGCAGTGATGCCCTGGATAGTGCACACAACCCACCTGCCACTGCAGGCAGTGTAACTCCTGATAGTGCCCCTAACTAGCCCCCACTGCCAGCACTATAGTCCCCATAGTCCCAGCAACCCCCTCTAACCGTGGCCAGTTTAGCCCCCAACAGCGCACCCAACTCGCCCCCTAACTGCAGACAGTGCAACCCCCTGATCTGGCAACCACCCCAACCCCACTAGGGGTAGTGTGGCCCTAGATAGTGCACCTAACCGGCTCCTCACTTGCTTGTTGGGCAGTGCAGTCCCTGATAATGCAACCAACCCAGCCCCCGAAAGGTTCCCCAACCTGCCCTCCCACCACGCCATGGGAAGTGTAGCTCCCATACTGCACAGAACTCGCTCCCCCAGAGCCCCCCACAGTGGGCAACGCAACCCCAGATGGTGCCCCCAACCTGGCCCCTGCCACAGGCAGTGAAGCCCCAGATAGCGCCCCTAACCAGCCAGCCCCCTGCCATAGACAGCAAGGCCCCAGATGGCACACCTAACCAGCCCCCAACTGCCGGAAGTGCAGCCCTGGATAGCGCACCAAAACCGCCCCTTGACAGCGCTGCAGGCAATGTAGCTTCCTCTGATTGCATACCCAACCCACCCCTTTCTATGGGCAGTGTGACAGCTGATAGGACCCCCAACCCAACTCCCACCAGCACTGCAGCCCTGAATAGGACCACAAACTCCACAGCCTCAGGCAGTGTATCCCCCTCTACCAAACCGAACTTGTCTCCCCAGCTGCTGGCAGTGCAGCCCCTGAGAGCGCACCTACCCCACAGCCTTTCTACCACTCTGGCAATGCTGCAGTCTGTCATCACCACCATCAACCACAGCAAGATGAGCTGCAGTGCCACAGACTCCTCACCTCTGCTGTCGCCTCCAACACGTAACTCCCTGTTGTCCTACTCCTCTAAGCGGGGCACAAAGCAGCAGCTCTGCAAAGCACAAAAGTGCCTGGAATGGCCAGAACCACCCCCTTCACCATGCTTTATATACTGATTGGATGAGCGCAAGTCTTAGGACAACCAATCAGAACATGCCAATAAAGTCCAATCACAAAAGGCCCAGAGGTTTTTTCTCTCATCCAATCAGAACATGCAGTCCAGGAACCTCCTTTGCATAACCTCTCTATATAAAGCATCCTGAGCGGGAGCCAGGTCATTCCAGGTTGTTCTCTGTCTAACCACCCAGTTGCTCCATGCCCCCCAAAGAGGAGGAGGAGGAGAAAGGAGAGCCACTTGTGGCATGCTGTAGGCTTGAGCCTGTGGAACGACGGGCTCACCTCATCTGCGGCTGGTGGTGGCCATGGAGGTGACGGAGACTGCAGCACGCCAGAGGGGTAGGAGGGGGGAAATAGTTGTGAGGTAGATGTAGGGGGAAAAGAGGGTGGTGAGAGTGAAAGGGAAAAGAGGATGGTGAGTGAGCAGAAGAAGGCATTGCTGACTCTCAAAAGACAGTTGGGAAAAGATGGCGGGAAAAAAAGTTTTTGGGTAGATTGTGGGGGAAAAGAGAGATGGTGAGCAGGAGGGGGGATGGGATGGTAAGCAGGAGGGAGAGAAGGTTTTGCAAAAAGACAGTTGGGAAAAGATGGTGGATGAAAGTTTTTGGGTAGATGGAGGGGGAAGAGGGAGGCAATGGTGGGGAACAGGGGCCCAGCAGGAGGGAGGTAAGGTTTGCAAAAAGACAGGGTTAAAACGCAGTGGGGGGAAAAAGATGGTGGGGAAAAAGATTTTTGGTGGAGGGGAAAAAGAGGGTGGCAAGTGAGAGGAGAGACGAGGGGGTGCAGAGAGGGAGTGGGGAAGAGAGGGTGATGAGCATGAGGGAGAGAGGTTTTGTGAAAAGACGGTGGGGAAACATTTTGGGGAGTAGAGGGAGGGGGAATAGAGGGTGGCCAGCAGGAGTAGGGAGAAGGCTTTGTACAAAGACTATGGGGAAGTGTTTTTGGATAGATGGAGGGGAAACGAGGGTGGTGAGCAGCAGGAGTAGGGAGAAGGCTTTGGGAAAAGACAGAGGAAAATGTTTTGGGGTAGATGCGAGAGCAAAAGAGGGTGATGAGAGCAGGAGAGGGAAAAAGACTGTGGCCAGGAAGAGGGGAAAAAGAGTGGGGGGTGGGGGGAAACGGGAAAAGTTTTTGGGTAGATGGATTGGGGAAAAGGGTGGTGAGTGGGAGAGTAGAGAAGACTTTGCGAAAAGATGGTGGGGAAATATGGTGGGGAAGAAGTTTTGGGTTGGGGCAGGTGGAGGAAGAAAAAGGGTGGGGAGAGGGAGAGTGCTGAACGTCGTCAGGAAAAGGTGGGGAAGTCATGGTGAAGGACAAAGGTTTTAGATAGATCTTTTTCTGATTTTTAAATCAGATTATTTGTATTTTCGCTTTTGAGTAGTTTGAATTCTTTATGTATTTTGTGTATTAACCCCTTGCCTGATGCATAGTTTGCAGATACTTTCTTCCATTTTCTGGATTCTTTCCTCTTCTGTTGATTGCTTCCTCTATTTTGCAGAAGCTTTGACGTTTAATGTAATTCCATTTGTCTATTTTTGCTTTTGTTGCTTGTGGTTTTGATGTCTGTTTGAAAATTCCTTCTCCTAATCAATTTCATAAAGCATTTTTCCTGTGTTTTCTCCTCCGGTACTTTCATAGTTTCAAGTCGTACATTTAAATTTTTATTTTGAGTTGATTTTTGTCAATCAACTCAAAATAAAAATATTTTGGTAAGATAATGGTCTAGACTTATTTTTCCATGTTTGGGTGTTGGGTTTTCATAGCACAGTTTATTGAAGTGCTTATCCTTCCCGAATGTGTGTTCTTGGTACCTTTGTTAAAAACGGGTTGACTGTAAGTGCGCAAGTTTATTTCTGAGTTCTCTATTCCGTTTCATTTGTCTGTCTGTCATTCGTCTATGTCTATCTGTCTCTCCCCCACTCCTCTCCAAATTTTTGGCCAGTATCAGGTGTTTTGGTTACTATAAATTTGTAGCTTATTTTGAAATCAGGTAGTGTGATGCCTCCATCTTTTTTTCTTTTTATTGAAGATTCTTTTGTCTATCTGAGGTATCTTTCATTTCCATGAGAATTTTAGGATCATTTTTCTATTTCTATTTCCGTTTGTAATTTAACATGGATTGCATTGATTTCGTAGATCACATTGGGTGATATAAATATTTTAATAATCTTTCTAGTGCATGGACATGGGGGTATCTTTCCATTTACTTGTGTCTGCTTTAATATCTTTCATCAACTTTTTGTAGTTTTCATTGTGGAATCTTTCACCTTTTTGGTTAAGTTTATCCCTAGGTATCTTTTTTTTTTTTTTTTTTTTTTTTTTTTGGTAGCTACTGTTTTGAAATAGCTTTCTTAATTTTTCTTAGTTGTTTTACTATTGGTGCATGGGTGTGTTACTCATTTTCGTATATTGATATTGTATCTTGCAACTTTACTAAATTTATTTCTAGTAAGTTTTTTGTGGAATCTTCAGGGTTCTCTCTGCATATATACATGATCATGTCACCTGCAAACAGACAATTTGACTTCCTTTTTTTCCAATTTGATGCTTTTTATTGCATTCTCCTGCCTAATTGCTCTAGCTAGGACTCCCAGTACTACGATGAATAAAAGTGGGAAAAGTAGCCACACTCATTCCAGATCTTAGAGGAAGAACTTTTAACTTTTCCCCATTGATTATGATGTTAGCTGTGGGTTTGTCATATATGGCCTTCATTGAGCTATGTTCTTTCTGTACTCATTTTGTTGAGTTTTCATCATGAAGGGATGTTGAATTATATTTTTTCAGCACCTACTGAAATGATTATATGGTTTTTGTTTTTGATTCGCTGAATGTGATGTATCATGTTTATTTACTCATGTTTATTGATTCATCCCCATATTCCTTGGATGAATCCTACTTGATCGTGGCAGATGATCTTTCTATTGTGTTGTCTTGTCAAATACAATTTTCAAGTATTTTCTTGAGAATTTTTGCATCTATGTTCATCAGGGATATTTGCCTATGGTTTTCTTTTTGTGTTGTGTCTTGGTCTGGGTAATGCTGGCCTCATAGAACAAATTTGGAAGTATTCATTGCTGTTCATTTTGGGAGGAATATTTTGAGTAAAATTGATATTAGCTCTTTTAAAAATGTTTGGTAGAATTCAGCAGTAAAACCATGATTCTTGTGTTTTTCTTTAATGGGAGACTTTTTATTACTGCTTTAGTTGCATTGTTATTGGTTGATTCAGGTTTTTTTATTTCTTTATCATTCTATCTTGGGAATTTGTTGTGTCCAGAAATTTGTTCATTTCTCGTAGATTTTTCAATTTGTTTGTATATAGGTGTTTTTCATAATGTTTTATGATCCTTGGTATTTATGTGTTATCAACTCTAATGTCTCCTTTTTCATTTATAATTTTATCTCCGTTTTCCTTCTGTTTTTGTTAGTCTAGTTAAAGCTTGCCAATTTTGATTTTCTTTTCAAAAAAAATCCCAGCTCTTTGTTCCATTGACTTTTTGTATTTTTTAGTTTGTATTTTTAAAATTTATTCTCTAATCAATATTATTTCTTTCTTTCTAGTAATTTTAGCATTTAATTTTTCTTGTTTTTCTCATTACTTGAAGTGTATTGTCAGGTTGGGTATTTGAGATCTTTTTAGTTTTCTTATGTGAGCATTTATGCTGTACACTTTTCCTCTTACAGCTGCTTTTGCTGCATTTCACAGGTTTTGTTATGTTGTGTTTCTATTGTTATTTGTTTCAATGAATTTTTAATTTTTTATGTATTGTTTGTTCATGAGCATGTATTTTAATTTCCATTTATTTGTACAGTTTTTAAAGTTCCTCCTGTTACTGATTTATAGTACTGTTCCACTGTGTTGTGATTTCAGTTTTTAAAAATGTATTGTGACTTGTTTTTTGGCCAAACACATAGTCTATCCTGGAGAATAATCCATGTGCTACTGAGTAGAATGTGCATTGTGAAGTTGTTGAGTGGAAAGCTGTGTAAATGTCTGTTAGGTCCATTCAGTGTAGAGTACAGTTTAACTGATGATTTTTTGTTGTTGTTGTCTGGATGATATGTCCATTGACGATAGTGGAGTGTTGATTATAGTGGAGTGTTGAAGTACTCTATTATTGTATCGCAGTCAGACTCTCCTTTAAGGTCTGTTAATATTTGCTGCCATATTTAGGTGCTTGAGTGTTGCTTACATATGCACTTATAATTGTTATACTGCTGTGTTGTCTTACTTCTGATTATACAATTATCTTTTTTAACTTAAAGCCTATTTTGTCTGATGTAAGTATAGCTATCCTTGCTTTTTTTCTTTCCATTTGTATGGATTATATTATCATCCCTTCAGTTTCAGTCTATTTTTGTTTTTATAGGTAAACTGAGTTTTTTAGCCAGTGTATAGTTGAGTCTTGTCTTTTAATCCATTCAGCCACTCGGCCTTAATTGGAAAATTTCATTCCTTTACATTCATGGTGATTACTAGCAGGTAAAAACATACTACTGCCATTTTTTACTTGTTTTCTGGTGGTTTTGCTACTCTTTTTTCTTTTGTTCTTTCTCGCTTCCTTCCTCTCTCTCCTCTCTTTCTTTCTCCCTTTCTTTCCCTTCTTCCTTCCCTTCCTTCCTGTCTTTATTTGTAGTAAAATAACTTTCTCTGGTAGTGTGTTTTAATTCCTTGCTTTTTATTTTTAGGGTGTCTATTATTGATTTTTGTTTTCTGGTTACGATGAGGCTAAACAACATAATTATAACAAGTTATTTTAAACTGAAGAAAACTTAACTTTGATTGCAAAGAACCAATAAGAAAGAAACAAAAAAGCTAAAACCATTTAGCCTGTAACTCTATACCGCCAACACACACACACACACACACACACACGCATACACATACACACACACACACACACATTTTGACCTTTGGATGTCTTTCAATATCTTTTTATATTGCCTCTTTAAAATTTGTTAGGTTATTATTTTAGTAGTTTTGTATTTTACCCTTCATATTAGAGATATAGGTTGCCTATACACCACAACTACAGTATTGTTCTAAATTTACTTGTATGCTTACTGTTATTAATAAGATTTATACATTCAGATGTTTTCTTATTACATGTTTGCATCATTTTCTTTCAGACTGAAGAACTCCCTTTTACATTTCTTGTAAAACAGGTTTGGTAAAGATGCATTTCCTCAGCTTTTATTTGTCCATGAAAGAATTTAGCTGTCTTTCATTTTTGAAGGATCTCCTTCTTGGGTGTGTGTTTTTTCACTGGTATTGTTTTTCTTAAGCACTCTATGTCGTCCCACTTGCCACATGGGAGGGAGGCCCTCAGTCTGTTAAATTTTTTCTGAGAACTCTGCTTCGTGTTGAAGGTCCTCTGTATGTTGTTTTATACACTTCTCTTGTTATTTATAGTATCCTCTTTGACCTTGACATTTGGAGTTGTATTTTATATGCCTTGGCATAGTCATATTTGGCTTGAATCTACTTGATGATCTTTGGCATCAAGGAAGAGGGGTGACCTTGGGTTGACCCTGGGTTATGGGCTGCACACCCACTATCTGTGCATGTCTGACAAGATGTGGGACATGGGTAGGTGCCTTAACTCTCAGAACCTCTTGTCTCCTCATCTGTAAGGTGGTGGGGGGGTGTTGACATAGGCCTCCCAGGGTGATCTGGGATCCCACGACATAAAGAGGACACACACCAGTCCAGAGATTCCCTGGATGCAGAGCTTGGCCAGTGGTCACCATGGCAAAAGGAGCAGCAGGTGAGGTGACACCTGCAGCAGAGCTGGGAGCAGTTCCACAGATGAGCAGCAGCCATTGTGGGGCTCAGCAATGCCTGGCCCAGCACCCGGCTGAGCCTCTGAGTATGTGAGGGGGCGGCCATCAAGCTCAAGGCACCACAGGGCTGAGGGCAGAGGCCGGGGAGGGAGCAAGGAGCCCTTTTACATTCTGGGAGTTAATGAGCCACACAGTGAAAGAAAGAGTCAGCAAGGGTGCCAGCTCCTGGTGGCCCTGACAGGGCAGCAGCAGGACAAAGGGGAAGGGGAAGTTCCTGTGGCTGAGGAGCCTGTTTCATGCTGGGGCTGAACAGCTCCACAGCCCATGGCTGTGCCAGAGGGGGCTGAAGCACCAGGGAAGGAGCCATGGAGGTGATGAGAAGGTGCTTCTATCAGCCTCTGAGGGAGCCTGGGACGGGGTCAGGCAAGGTCACCAGGGAGGAGCTGACTTGGGCCCTGTGGAGCTGCAGGCTGTATCAGGTGAATGGGTGCAGGGAATAGCATGCCAGACAGAGGGAACAGCAAGAGCAAAGGTGCGCAAGTGGGGGCTCTGTGACCCTTTGGGGATGAAAGTCCTTTGTTTCAGTTCTGTTGGAGTGGAAGGTGTGCATGGGGGAGGGGCTACAGGCAATGTGGCTGCACTGGGAAGCGTGGCTGGACTAGGAAGCAGAAGGTGTGGGATCATCTTGTATTTGGGGCTTGGCATTTGGACTTTATCCTTGAGACACTGGGATTGGGCTGGGCAGGCCCAAGTTAAGGACTGAGGCTCCTGATGATGGGGGCATGGTGAGCCCTAGGGTGAGCCTAACCTCTCAGAGCCAAGACTGGAGTGGGATTTCCAGGAAGAGGGGACCCTCTCCCAGCCCTTCCTCCATGTAAACTACCCTTGATTTTTGACACACTGACCTGTGCTCATTGTTTCCCTCCCTCCCTTGTTGATCCCATAACTCTGTCCCCTTGGGCCATGGGTCCCTGAACAGGGAACTGGGTCCATTGGACCGAGCGCCCCAAAAAGGAATCTGGATAAAGTGGTTGGGCCTTGCTAGGTGGGCTGAGGGCAGCTGGGCACCTAGGGTCCAGAGCTGAGATACAGAGTGGGGTAGGCCAGGTTTGAGTCCCTGCTGAGGCCTAGGGCGGTCATTTGAAGTCTCTGGGCCATGATGTCTCCATGGTAGGGTGAGGATCACAATAGGATCTTCCTCCAATAGCTATTAAGCCTAGAGAACATTTAGCCTTAGTGGGTTTGTGGGAAGAAAATGCTAAAGTCAAAGTCCCTTCCCTTGGGATCCCAGGAGGAGAAAGGGCCACAGGAGACCAGGGTCAGGGAGGGGCTGGCGTTAGGCTGGGAAGACCTCCAAGAGTGGTTCAGACTGGACTGGGCAGGATACAGATAAAGGGAGAGCAACGAGGGAAAGGAGCTATGTTTGGCTGAGTTAGACCCCTCAGGGACAGCCATGTCCCAGTCCTGGAAACTGTCCATGTGCTGTGTTGTGTGGCCACAGGGACTTTGCAGATGTGATGGTGTTAAGGAGCCTGAGGTGGAAGATGATCCTGGGTTATCCTGATGGTCCAAGATGGGGTCTTTATAAGAAAAGGAGGGAAGCAGGAGGAGCAAAGTGAAAGAAGGAGATGTGGCAATGGAGGGAGAGAAAGGGGTAGGAAGAGAGGAGGTACAGGAGAGAGGTTTGATATGCAGTTGGCTTTGGAGTTGGAGGAAGGGGCCATGAGTTTGGAAAAGTGAGTGTTCTTGAGAAGATGGAAAAGGCCTGGAAACAGATTCTCCCCAGAGCCTCCAGAAGGAGCCCAGCCATGCGGGCACTGTGATTTTAGCCTCTCGGTCCTCAATTCGACATCTGCCCTCCAGACCTGTAAGAGAATCAATGTGTGTTGTTTGAAGTCATTAAATTAGCAGTCATTTGTTACAGCAGCCACAGGAGCTGAGGGAGAGACTCACCCAGGACACCCCATGGCCTTCCCCAGCCCCACCCACAGTGACAGAGACGTGACCTAAAAGTGAGGCCCCACAAAGATGGCCAGTGACTGTGCCGCATACTTGAGAGAATACCCCCCTCTGGCTCCCATGTGGCAGAGTGCGGGCATGAGTGGGGATTAGCCCAGGGGTTTGGGGACACCCAAGGTAAGGGGGCATCAGGCAAGAGTGGGAGTGGCTTTGGGCATGTGGTGGGTGCAGGGGTTGTGGTTTCTATGTCAAGGTCCTACCCTGGATCTGGGGGCAGAAGCTGGCCTGGTTGGGCAACTCTGGGACAAATCAGGGGATTATTGCTGTGTAACCCCTCACTGTCTTCCCCAATGGTGAGTTCAGGCCTCTGTCACTGTGGGTGGGGCTGGGGAGGGGCCATGGGACGTCTTGGGTGAGTCTCTTCCTCAGCTCACATGTCTGCTATAACAAATGACTCTCCAGTGGGTGGCCTGGAGCTGCTCATCCCCTCAGGCACCATCCTCTGTCCCCACCTCAGGCATCTACCATGGAAAAGGGGAAGGAGCTCCTAAGCCTCTGGGACCAGGCTGTGTCTGTCTATTGGAACCTGAAGGTGGCTCCTCGTGCCATTAAGCCCTTCTCTGCAATGGTGTCCCCTTGGTTACAGGGACAGTAACAGACATGCATTGACATGCTGCTCCTTGCAGAAGCAGTGGTGTGCACTTCCCATGAGCTGGCTTACGGTCATCAACACACCTTGAGGCTACTGAGGCTTCATCTACTTGCTAGAGCCCAGTTCCCATCAATGCTGAGACCTTGGGTAAAACATGTCTTCCCTTTTAATTGTGACGAATCTCCTAGCCTCAGCATTGAGAACACCAGTTTCCCTCCAGCAAAGCGTTTGTTTAATCTCATAGAAATGATGAAGTGATGATTACCCTCCTTGCACTGGTTAGGAAACTCAGAGCTTATCTTTTTGCAAGTGTCCTCTGCCGCCTCCAGGCTTTTTGGGTGAGTTTCCTTCCTGGCTTCCTCCCATTCCTCTTACATGTCTGATTCTGCTGTCAGGTGAAGAATCAAGGTGGGCCTCCAATTTAAGAGCTCCAAGACTTTAAGAAAAGTCAGTGGTGCTGGAGCGTCCTGGACAGTACGGATCTCAGGTTGGGAGGAGTGAGAATGCGCAGGAGCATAGGTGGAAAGAGGAGGAGGAGGGCATTCCAGGGGCAAGGGCCAGGGGCAGAAGGGCTCCAGACCTGGAACAGGGTTTCAGTGGAAAGAGAGGAAGGAGAGGATGCAGTGCAGATCGGTAGAGGGTCCCAACCAGGGCAGAGACAGAAGCACATACCTAGAGGCTTAGACAAGAACAGCTCCTTCTGGAAGGAGGCAGAGAATAGGGAGCTGGGCTGGGAGGAGGAAGGGGAAGAGGGAGAGGGAAGGATTGATGTTCAGTTACCAGAGTCCTCCCATCCTGACCTATTTTCCTGGGGGAGACTCACTAGAGAGGCTGTGAGCCTCTCCCTCTGGGTGACTTTCCCACTGGGTGCCAGGATTCCCCCCCCCCCACCCACACTGAGAAGCTGGGGGAAGTGTCAGCTTATATGAGAGATAAGAAATGAAATGGCTCAGGATTTCTGGTTGACAATGAGGATATTTATTGATGGTTTATTGAATGAAGAGAGAAGGGCTGGATGACTTGGGATGACAGGGGAGACCACTGCTCTGAGATCCTACAGGTCCAGGCCCTCATGGGTGGGGTGAGGGCCAGGGACCTAAGAAAATTCTTCAGAGGCCACTGCCTTCTCCAGTGCTTCCTTCTTGTGTGACCTGACAGCTGTAGCTGCTGTGGGACCTCCGCTGGTCGGGTGTCAGGCTCAGGGAGTTGCTGGCCACATACTTCTTGCTGCTGTATTTGGAGAGCTTGGTGGCCTACAGACCTTGGCTGATGGGGATACCATCTACCTTCACAGGCCACCATCATGGTGCCCAGGTGGAAGTCACTCATCAGACACCAGTGTGGCCTTGTTGGTTTTGAGCTTCTCAGAGGAGGGTGGGAAGACAGTGACCAAAGGGGCAGCCTTGGGCTGAGAAGTGTGGACAGAGGAGGAGTGAGAGATGGCAGAGGAGAATCGGAGTGGTCCTCATCTAAAGTCTCTGTGAGGGTTGATGATGTCGTTGTTTGGTCCACCCAGGGGACTTTCCCTCCTCTTTCTCCTTTGAATCTGAGAGCAGACATCCCTGCACTTTCCCAAGAGCACTTCCAAAGTCACCTTTCCCAAGTCACCTGGTCCAGCCCTCTCATCTGTAGCCTCAGTTTTCCCATGTGTACACAGGGTAGTCAGTACCTGGAACCTCCTCTGTGAACTGTGGGTCACTGCCTACCCACGCTGCAGGATGGTCCTGGCTGTGTGTGGACAGGTTCGGAGCCAGTGCCCAGTGCCTGATGTGGCCTGGAGCCTCCCATCCCTTCAGGCACCATCCTCTATCCCCACCTCGGGCATCTACCATGGAAAAGGGGAAGGAGTGCCCATCCCTGTTCAAACTGAGCCAAGACTCCGGGACCAGGCTGTTTCTGTGTGCTGGAACCTGAAGGTGGCTGCTCCTGCTATTAGGCCCTTCTCTGCAGGTTACCCCAAGACAAACCCGCCTCTGCCAGATCTCACAGAGAAAAGTAGAGGTCAGTGCTTAAGGTTGGGAGTGCAGAGGAAAAGAAGCCCCAGGAGAAAACAAACTTTCTTGAGACAGCAGAGAGTGGGGAAGACTAGGGAACATTGTGAGAGCCACTTACAAAGGATGGCGGGCTGGGTCCTGATGCTGAACACATGCCATAATGTCTGAGGCTTGGATTGAATCCTGTGAGGCTTGTCCCTGGGGCCAGCATGGGGGCCGGGCTGGAGCGGGAAGCTGCTGAGCTTGACAGGCACAGGTCTGCAGAGGGTGAGGCTGCAAACTAGGTGCGGGGGCAGGGAGGGGGACAGACTCCCAGAGATGTCCCCATGCCTGACCCCTGTCTGAGCCAGATGATACCCACAGTCTTGCAGTCACCCCAGTGTGCGCACCCACTCTCTGAAGCTGTCTGTGCTGATGGAAACGCTGGCAACAGTAGTTGCCAACAACTCCCTGAGTGACGTGTTGGCTCAGGCAGCTGTGCAGTGTGGCAGAGAAGTCCTGAGCAGGCTTGAAACTGCCTGACCTCACGTGCCCTCGTTTTAAGGGCTTCTGAGTCTTTCTTCCACACAAGTATCCCCAGTCAACCCAGGACCAAGATACTGGATCATTCATGACTCAAGTGGAAACTTCTCTGTTTTAGTTTCTAACCATGGAGATGCAGCTCAGTCTCACCTTGTTCATGAAGCCTTCTCTCATCTCACAGACCACTCTTTCCATCTCTCCACCCATCCATCCTTTCATTCATCCATCTGTGCATCCATTTGTTCATCAGTCTGTCTGTTCATCTGTCTGCCATCCATCTATCATCCATCCACGCATCCATCCCTCCTTCCGTAAGTTCATTCTGTCTGTGCCAGACACTGTTTCTCATGCTGAGGACATGACTGAGTCTTCTGGGCTTTCACCCCCATCTCTCTCTCAAATCTCTCAGGTCAAGGCCAACAAGGCCTGTTCGTGGTCAAATCTGAGTTCCCTCTTGGGTTCCTGCAGTACTTGGTGTCTCTGCAGGATGTGACATGGAGCTGACCCCTCTTTCCAGTGACTCTTTTCACTTTGGTGTCTGAGACTCCCCTCTTTTCCTCCACTGGCATCCTTTTCTCCCTAGTCCAAGCTCATCTGCTGCCTCTCCCGACCCCCATTCAGACTTCTTTCTTGGCCATCTTCACACTCTGTGGACCCCCACTACTGCCCACATGGTGAGACTGGAATCAATCTCAGCTTCAAGCCCTCCCAGCTCCACCTCACTTGCCTACTGACCATGTCCAGTGAGCTGCCCAAGAGGAGTCTCAAACAAATCGCATCCAGAGGACACTGACCACTTTCCTCCAACCTACCTCTTTTTCTGTCTTCATCTCATCACAATGACCGTGGTTGCTCTCAGCCTCCCTGGCTAGGAACCTGGAGTCATTCCAGACTCAGTCAACTTGCCTCCCACACTGAAAGGCTTCTGTGTCCTTCGGTGTGGCATCTAAATATTTATTTTAAAGCTAAAACAAGGCTTGACATAAGAAGAAACTACAAAACCACTTTCAAAGATTCTCAAACCAGAAGATGCTCACAGTTTGCCTTTGCTGATTTTATTCTTAAACTCTTTTTGGTACAAGGATATGGCATTGAGTTGAGGCTTACTGAGTGCAAGTGTCTCTACCAGAGGTTGGACCAGAGCATTTCTACCTTAGAAGCTGGTCCAGGAAGCAGTGGATTTGGTGATGCAAATATAAGATTTTTTCCTTACTTTTAGAATTACAAGAATACAATGCATAAAAATTAAGCAATATAGAAGTGCACTTAAGCCGGGCGTGGTGGCTCATGCCTGTAATCCCAGCACTTTGGGAGGACAAGGCGATTGGATCACCTGAGGTCAGGAGTTTGAGACATGGTGAAACCCCGCCTCTACTAAAAATACAAAAATTAGCCGGGGGTGGTGGCAGGCCCCTGTAATCCCAGCTATTCGGGAGGCTGAAGCACAAGAATCACTTGAACCTGGGAGGCAGAGGTTGCAGTTAGCCAAGATCGAGCCACTGCACTCCAGCCTGAGCGACAGAGTGAGACTTTGTCTCAAAAAAAAAAAGTTATACAACTGTTTATGAATCAAATAGACTTTTCCTTCTTGACATTTTTTTCACTAGATTTTGCTTTCAAAGTTATGCTTACTTAGAGAACTAGGGAAGAAGCCTCATCCCAGAATCCATGATTGGGGTAAGACAAGGAGGCTTGAAATGCGCTCAAGGCCGTGCTTCTCTCTCCTGTCCCAGGACACTGGAGCTTTGGCAGAGAGCACAGTTCTCCCACTTACATTCATACCCAGACACCCTCCAAGACCCATACACACAAGGCCCCACCACCTAGAGGGAATGCATCTGCTTCCAGAGCCTGCAGAGCATTGTTGATAACCTAGGATATCAACTTCTTTAGCCACATTTCCAAGTAAGAGAAGACAGGCAACCTCCTATCGGCAAAATCTGGGTTCTCCTCTTCTAATTTGTCAGAAGACTTCTCCAACAGGCCTTGGGGAGTTAGGAGGACACAGAGTCACTCTCAGGACATTGGTGGTGCTGCTCATGAATTACTCGCAGAGTTTGCTTGACTTGGGCAGTGGCTGGAGTGAATGGCGGTGTTGGTTGTCAAGCAGGAAGAGAGCTGCTGCTGTTCTATCCTTTTTGGCAGAAGAAGGGTGACCAAAAAAAAAAAAAAAAAAGAAAAGAAAAAGCAGGACATGAATGAGAAACAGAGTTCTTGGCCTTGTAGCTAAAGGCCACCTAATGTAACATGAAATAGTGTACATATGGCCCTATCTCTATACTGTGATACAATCGTAGCATTCCCTCAGTCCTTCTGCCATGTTTGAAGTCCAGCTAAATTGACACTATCTTCTTTACATCTTCCAGATCCGTGGGTCCACATATGCTGCTGCTGTGTCCATCTTCTGTAGAGGATTCGTGCTTGATGGAAAGCCAACTTTTATTGAGAGAACAGGAATCAGTTCTAGGAAAAGCATTCTATTCTGTTTAGTATTCTTATGTCAAAATATAATCATTTATAGAAGATTGGAGAAAAGTTATCCTATCAATGAAAACAACCACTAATCATATGCTGTGCTCCTTCCAGTCCTCATTTTCTGTGCTGTGTGTGTCCACTGGGTTGGTGGCTGTGCAGGCCACACATGCCAGTCAGCAGTGAGACTGTTCATGATGGAGGAGAGGCCAGGCGAGTGCAGAGGGTCTTGAACCAGGTGCACAAGCAAGTTGCAACAGATGAAGGAAACCAGACTAGTACTCAAGTGATACTTTGAGTTCCTTTTTTTTTTTTTTTAATTTGAAACAGAGTGTCGCTTTATTGCCCCGGCTCCCGATCTCCCCATTTCTCAGATGGGAGGCCCTGGGCTGAAAGGCAGGGCACCCCTGAGCTGGCTCTGCTTGACTTATTGGGATTTAACTGCTCTGGGCCTCAGTTATCCTACCTGTGAAATGGGACCATGATCCTGGCCATGGTCCCCACAGAATCCCTGAGTGGCTCAGCTGGATAACACGTCCCATGTTTTATAAATGTTCAGGGAAAATAAGGCCACTCAATAGCTTTTCAACACAGGACACAGCTGCCTTTAGGAGTTGCAGATCTGGCCAGATCTGAGGCGTTCAGGGCCTTCATTCTCAGCCTTGCTCCCTCTGGTCCCTGTTCCTGCCCCTCTACAGGACTCTGGGGCTTAGGACACGTCAGCCTGTTGGCCCAGCCCAGCGTGCGTTTTCACAGCCCTTGTCTACCATCCACCCCAGAGAACTGTGCACCATGCAGGGCCCTGCCCTGGACCTGCCTCCCCGCATCCTCTGCTCATTCAGTCTTCTCTACTAGGGGTCACTGCCTGTGTCCCATTCAGGGCCCAGACCCTCTCCCTCCCTTGTCCCCTGTCCCAATGACCTGGCCCAGTGCAGGGCCCAGCCATGTGGCAGAACAGAAGGAATTTCTGGGTGGTGACTAGAGTGGCAGGGCAGGTGGCATGGCAGACAGGTTCTAGGGTCTCTGAGATGATCCTTCAGGGTGCTTTTGTGGGGGCCTGTGTGCACCTGCCATATCCCTGTTGAGAGAAGGAGCGCTAAGGTCACTCCTGTGCCTTTGCTCACACCCATCTTCCAGCATGACTTCCTCCCTCTGCCCTCCAGCCCTGGTTCCAGCTCCCAGGCCTGCTTGAGGTTGCCACTGCCACCAGGCCACCTTTGCCGATATGGAATCCCCAGTATCCACTGCCCCTTGTCTTCTTCACAGAGGGTCTCACCTGCAGCCTGAGCTCTGGGCTGGGCAGGGACAAGTACTCCCAGGGGACCCCAGTGCCACAGCCCCCTTCTCCCACCGTGCATGAGCAGGCACACTTCGGGTCTCACCAGGGCTGGGCGAGGCCGAGCCTGCCTTGCCTGGGACATCAGGAGCTGAGGGTCTATGTAGGTCGGGCCCCAGGAGACCTCAGGGGGCTTGTGGAAGGATGGGGGTGTGCATGGACAGATACATGGATGGACAGACTGATGGAAAAATGGATGAGTAACTGTCCAGTCTGAAGTCCTGTCCATGGAGGAGGGACCCAGGAAGGACTCTTGGGGACAGCTGTGCTTCCAGGTTCCTAGTCACTACACAAGATCTTAGGGTCCTAGGGCAGCAATCGGAAGGGTCCCCATTTCCCTTTCACTCCCTGTAACTGGCCCAGCCCCCCTGAAATGTCCAAGGTCTGGAGGCAGCAGGTGGGGTGTGTTCTGTAAGGACCCACTTCCAGCTTCTGCCAATCCTGCCCACCCCTGGGTCCCTCTGAGCTCCGAGTGTCTGGCGGTGCCCTACAGTTGGCCATAGCTCTGCACCCAGCATTTTGAAAAGTTCCTGGTGATCCCTGAGGAGGAGGCAGGGGCTGTATGAACAGAAGGTTCTGGAGCAGCAGATGTCACTTCTGATCCTTGACTGTGATCTTGAGACCCTGTCTAGCTTAGGTCTGGGCACGGGGCTTGGGCACGTCGGTGCTGGGATATAGGCCCATTTTCCAGCTGTGCTAGGGTAGGCTTCATTAACCAAACCCTCCCCTACCCCTATGTCCCCACCGCAACCAACTTCCCCTCTAAAAACCATTTGTCAATTTTGTTTGTTTTTTGTTTTTGTGTTTTTTTTTGAGACGGAGTCTCGCTCTGTGGCCCAGGCTGGAGTGCAGTGGCATGATCTCAGCTCACTGCAAGCTCTGCCTCCTGGGTTCATGCCATTCTGCTGTTTCAACCTCCCAAGTAGCTGAGACCACAAGTGCCCACCACCACTACCGGGTAATTTTTTGTATTTTTAGTAGAGATGGGATTTCATCGTTAGCCAGGATGGTCTCCATCTCCTGACCTTGTGATTCACCCACCTTGGCCTCCCAATGTGCTGGGATTACAGGCGTGAGCCACTGCACCCGGCCAGCAATTTCTAATAAACATATGCTTATGCATATCAAGCAAACCCTAGTCCTAGGTTTTTATCCAAGTGGAATGAAAACTTATGTTTAAACAAAAATTTGTTTGAAAATATTTATGCTGGTTTTATTCACCATTAGCAAGAAGCAGAAACATTTGGTTTGACCCACGACACACATACACGCACACCACACACACCACACACACACACCACACACACACACACATCACACACCCACACACCACACACATACACCACACGCCCCTACCACACACACACCACACACACCCCACATACACACCACACCACACACACACCACACCATACACACGCCACACACCACACACACACACAACCACACACACACCACACACCCACAAACCACATGCACTGCACACAGCACACATCACACACACCCACACACCACACACACCCCACACACACCCCCACATAGACACCACACACGCCACAACCACACACACACACACACACACCACACAGACACAAGTGGAAACAACCCAATTGTCATTCAACTGGTGAATGCATTGTGACACCTTCATAAATAGAATCAGACTCAGCAATAATAGGGAACAAACTACTGATCCATAAGGGAAATGGGATGAATTGCAACATTGTTACACTGACCTCAGGAAGCCAGACTCAGAAGGTTACATACTTAGACTTCTACTCAGCATTAAAAAGGAACAAACTATGTTGCAACCGAGCCACCTGGAGGAACACCTAGAAAACTATGCTGAGTGGGAGAAAGCCAGTCCCTAGAAGTCACATACTGTATGATTCCATGTGCAGAACATTCTTGAAATAACAAAATTACACAAGGGGAGACCAAATTAGTGGTTGCCAGGGGCTAAGGAGGGGTTTGGGACAGTGGGAAGTGGGTGTTTCTGTGAAAGGGCAGCATGAGGGATGTTCGGGAAACTTTGGTTCTCACTGTGTCAGTGTCAATATCCTGGCTGTGATCCGTTAATGTAGCTGCAAGGTGCTACCTTTGAGGGAACTGGCCGGAGTACCGAGGATCCCTCTGTATTATTCCTCACAACTACATGAGAAGCTACAGTTACCTCAAAATAAAAAGTTTAACTTAAAAAACAGTTACATCCTTTACATTTGCACTTCTATGATATTCTATAAAAAGCAAAAGTATAGGGTCAGAAAGAGATCAGTGGTTGCCGTGATTGGGGTACAGAAAGGGTTTGACTACAAGAGGCACAAAAGGGCTGACAGCAGCGGCTCACCCCTGTAATCCCAGCACTGTGGGAGGCTGAGGCAGGTGGGTCACTTGGGGCCAGGAATTTGAGACCAGCCTGGCCAACATGGCGAAACCCTGTCTCTACTAAAAATAACAAAAATTATCCGTGTGTGGTGACACACCTATAATTCCAACTACTCAAGGGTTTGGGGCAAGAGAATCGTCAGAACCCAGGAGGCGGAGGTTGCAGTGGGCCGAGATTGCATCTCTGCACACCAGCCTGGGTGACAGAGTGAGACTGTGTCTCTAAAGAAGGGGTGCTTAGAGAAATTTGGGGGGGGTGGAAATACTCTGTATTTCAATCGTGATAGTTACATGAGTCAATGATTTTTAAAAAATTATACTAGGTTTTATTAGCTACACCAAAAAGAGTAAGTTTACTGTAAATTAAAATGGAAATGTTTCAAATATTTAAATGTTTTAAAATGTTTATTATGTCATTACAGTTGTCGAAAACATACTTATCTTCAATGTTTAATGTCCCTCCCATGGATGTAACAGAGTTTATTTTACCTCCCCCTAATGTTCGACATTTAGGCTGTTTCCACTTTACCCTCCATGAACATACTTACTTTTTTTTTTGAGATAGTCTCGCTCTGTTACCCAGGCTGGAGTGCAGTGGCACAATCTTGGCTCACTGCAACCTCCGCCTCCCAGGTTCAAGCGATTCTCCTTCCTCAGCCTCCCACACATTAAGAATTTTTAGCTGAAATTTTGTCTCTCCAAGACAGATTTCTAGAAGTGGAATGACTTGATTAAAAGGAATGTACATTTTTATGATTTATCATACATGTTTCTGAAATCCAGTCTCCCTCGGGCAGGCCCGAGAATGCCTGCTATGCCCCATCAGCCTCTGGTGCCCCCAATTCAGCTTCACCCACCCATTTCACAGCAATCTGGGCCCCTGGGTAGCTTAAACTTGTGCCTCCTCCAGGCTGCTCACCACCCCCAGACCTGGCTACCCCCACTCTCTGCCCTGGGCCTCCCTTCTCTAATCTGGTCTACACCAGCCTCTCACCAGAACCACACAAATCTGATGATCAGTCTCCTATCCGAATCTCTCCAAAGACTCCTCCTGGATCTGAGGATAAAGGCGAGCCACAAGGACCGTGTGGTCTGTCAGCCTCTCCCTTCGTGTCCCCCAGGAGCTCCCCTCCACAGCCCTTGGTCTCCTCTCCACTAGCACTGCTGACTTTGAGGGGCACCCATCACCAGCCAGTGCTGCTCGATCTGTGAGACCAGTATTGGCATCCCTCCACTGCAGAGGGGGGACCCCCTCCCCTTTTATTGCTCCAAAAATGGGCCATGATCTGTCCTCCTGACTGGACAGTCCCCCTCCGTTTGGTCCACCCTCCCTGTGTCCCCCAGCCTGGCCCCCAGTAAGCCTTTATGAGCAAGTCAGTGAGTGGATGGCCTTGGGGGAGACCAAGCCAAGCCCTTGCTGCCTTCTTGGGATGCTTTGCAGACCACCACTTCCCTTGGGCGTTTTGTTTAAAACACAGGATGTGCTGACATACAGTGTTCACTTCACTGTTTATCAAAAAAACCCAGGGTTGTCCTTGCTCTTCCCTCTGCTGTTCCCCCTTCTCCTGAGTCTGTCCTCATATCAGTCAAACTGCCTGGGTCACCACAGCACCCTCCCTGGGGTGTCCCTAGTTCTGGATCCGCACCCCTGCCCACCCATCCAAGACTGGTCTCATCGATTCCCTGCAAACAACCTCCAGGACTCCCCAGATGAGTCTGT
Organism: Piliocolobus tephrosceles; assembly: GCF_002776525.5. Taxonomy (NCBI): domain Eukaryota; kingdom Metazoa; phylum Chordata; class Mammalia; order Primates; family Cercopithecidae; genus Piliocolobus; species Piliocolobus tephrosceles. The sequence goes on along the minus strand of NW_022291655.1, from coordinate 5,020 downwards.
CCCCCAGGGATGAGTTCTCTGGGTCTGGGCCTGGTACCTGTCTAGCCTGCTCTCAGACCACCTTGGCCCCAGGACTCATTTGCTCCGGCCCTGTGGGCCACCTGGAGCTTCTTGAGACTCTATGCCTGGGAGTCCCCTTCCAGGTGTCCCCTACACCTGTCACTCATCCTCTGCGTAGACCCTTTGGGCTTTCCCTGTCCCAGTCTCTCTCCTGCAGGCATCACACTGCACGTGGCTGTCAGCTCACATGATACCCTCCCTTTGTGGACTTGAGTTGGGGTAAGTCTGGTTCCTCCAGGATCTCAGCCCTGGCACAAAGCCTGACCCCGATGGGGGCTCCTTGCCTGGAAGTACCTGCAGGACTCTCAGACCCCGGTCCCAGCCTGGCACCCACTAGTCTTAACCCTCCCCCGATGGGGGCACTGCTGGAGTTGCACAGGGTCAGCTTTCCTCGTGGAAGCCCTCACCACGGCCACTGCAGGGGTGGGCATCAGGATGCAAGGCCCTCACCAATCAGGAACCCTCACTTTGCAGAAGGGGAAACTGAGGCCGCAGAAGTGCACATGTCAACTCCATCAGCTCACGGGACAGGGACAGGGACAGGGAAGAGCTGCGGTTGGCCTAACTAAAGCCCTGTGACTTTCTCAATCACTAGTGCTGCTGAGCTGACACTATCTTTATTGTCCGGTTCCTTTCAGAGTTGATATTTGGAATAAAGTACAAGGCCTTCCCTTTATTTCTGTGAAATTACATCTTGATCTAGTTATCCCAATCCATCGCATTTGGTGCAGTTGTCCAAAGTACTCATGAACTCTGCCAGCTCTGCGATATGAGCTGAGTGACTTGGGCGGGTGGCCTCACCTCTCTGGCCTCTATTCCCATTTGTACAATGGGGATCACAGCAGGACCTGCCTATGAGACCACTGAGATGGAGGTGCCGTCCCTGAAATGATTATTATGTGGGGTATAAAGTTCACCAGTGATGAACAGGCCATTGTGACCCAGAAGGTTGTAAATGAACCCAGATGCTCAGTGCCTTATCTGGGGACGTCCCCCCACACAGAGAGAGAAAGGACTGGGGTCACACAGGGAGAGGGGCTGCACTGTGTCCCCCCACAAGCCCTCCCCAGGGCCTTTCCCTCAGAGGCACCTGCACCCTATGTGGGCTTGGGTTTCCTAGGGATCAGTCCTAGGAGGTGACCCTGGCTGAGGTCCAGTGACCCAGGGACCCCAGGGAAGGCCCCCGAAACATCAGCTGGAGCCCACCACCTGGAGCTCGGGGAGGTGGCCCCCGCCCAGTGGGGGAAAGGGCGTGGAGGCGGCACATACGTGGGGGGGGGGAGGGGGATAGGGAGAAAGGAGCAGCCTGGGTGCCCTGTGGAGACAGCAGCCGCCATCCTCTGTGGCCCCTGCCTCCATTCCTGCCATACCCAGAGGACTGGGGAGAGGTCAGTGAGATGCTGGCCTTGGTGCCAAATTTAAGAGGGGCCAGAAATCCCAGGAATCAAGATAAATGATATTTTAATATGACATTTAAAAACAAAAATTAGGCCAGGCACAGGCTAATTATGCACTCATGCCTGTAATCCCAGCACTTTGGGAGGCCGAGGCAGGTGGATCACTTGAGGTCAGGAGTTCGAGATCAGCCTGGCCAACATGGCGAAATGCCATCTCTATAAATAAGAAAATTAGCCGGGCATTGTGGTGTGCACCTGTAATCCCAGCTACTTGGGAGGCTGAGGTAGGAGAATCACTTGAACTTGGGAGGTGGAGGTTGCAGTTAGCTGAGTTCATGGCACTACACTCCAGCCTGGGTGACAAGAGTGAGACCCCCACCAAACAAAAAAAGTTCATGATGGAAAAAAAAGTAACTTGAGTGAAAGCTAGTGTCTGCCCAGGCCCCTCTAGAGACTGATGTTCCTCCTCACCCCTCTGGCTTGTCTCCTCCACAGGCCTCCACGTCCCGTAAACTCTCTCGCCCCTGACCTGCCCCACAGGCTCTCGAGGCCTCGAGGGAGAGACCACTTCCCTCCCAGGCTTCCAGCTCCAGCTGGGAGGAGCCAAGTGGGGCCTGTTTATGGGGGAGACTTGCCTCATTGTACGTCTCCCAGTACCTGGACCCCAGCTGTGCCATGTGGAGCCCCCCTTCCCACAGAGCCCCAGGTCCCTTCAAGACCCCTTGGTCAGAGCCTATGGCTTCCCGTCACCTTTAGTTGGGGCACAGCTCTTTCTGGTGTGTGAGACACCGGCCTACAGTCTAGGTCTTTCATCTCAGAGTCGAACCCAAGCTCTTCTCAAGGGCTGGTCTGACCAGGCGTGAGTCTCCAACTCCTTTGAAATATTTTGCGTGGGAACGGGAGGGCTTTATTGGCTCCCCTACTCTGGGACGGTGGTAGGGAAGAGTGGAGGGTCCCCTCATGTGCCTGGGCCCCGCAGCAGTGAACTGCCGGACCTCCCAGGGGTGGCTGCTACCTCTCAGGCCACTGTGTCCTGCTATGGCAGATGTCCCCTGAGATGCCAGCAACCAAAGGCTGGCCCTTCCTGGGTCCTCTGCATCTGCCCTCTCAGCCCCTGACATGGCTTCACCCACAGCCTCCTGCTGGCTTCTCAGGCCCCTGGCCAGGCAGCTTTGGGGGGTGACGGGGAACTTGCAAGTTCTCTTTTCAAACCCACCCACTTGCTCTGCAAAATCCTTCCTGAGCCCTGAGGCCAACCAGCATGGGAGGGGGTGTGGTCGGTCCACCCTCAGTGCCCTTTCCTATCGTGCAGCGGTGTCATCAGCCCACGGTGTCATCAGCAAGGGTCTCATCTGCTCACTGGTGTAGAAGCTGCAGAGGAGCAGCTCCAGGAGCTCATCCTGGCCTCTGCCTGCAGGAGGATGCAGGAGAGAGTCTGGCACCTTCTCCCCATGAGGAAGGCAAGAATAGAAGCAGTGATGACGATCCTGACACCCAGCGGTCACCGAGAGCCTCCTGTGTGCCAGGCATTGTCTCCAAATCTCACATTTAGACAACCCTCCAGGGAGGCGATGTCTGCCTTCACAGGTGAGGAAATGGAGGCGCAGTGTCTTGTCTCTCACCCCAGGTCACACAGAATCATAGTCTACATCCTGGCCTCAAAACTGGGGGAGCACAAAGACTCAGAGCTTGTGGGTGGTGGTTGGGGGGTGTTCCCACACTGGGCCCCTCATTGTGAGGATGGGCTGGTCACCGACCCCAAGAGTCCCTGCCGTGGCTGTGGTCATGTCCCCTTGCTGGGGGGGGGGCCTCTTGCCTTCCCTAGGTCCTGGCTTCTCTTTCTTCTGAGAGTCTCATTAGAGGTTCGGGTATTTCTCCAAGTGTGGCCCCTGAACCAGACCCCGGGTGGTCTGTGGAAATGCGTGTTTCCAGGCCCCGTCCCAGCCCCATCATTTTTAGGTTTGCACAGAGGTCCCTTTCTGTGCGATCAGGAGAGTGGCTTTCCAGGAGAGAGCTTGCTCTCTCAAACTGCGGCCTCCCCAGCCTCCCCTACTCCTCCTGTGTCCACTGTGACCACCATCCTTGCCGTCATTTTCTGTGTCATCCCCAAAGGTCACAGCAGGGGAACTTTGGCCCCAAGTTGAGAATTACCCGGCTCAAAAGAGTGCTGAGGTGGGAAACCCAGCTCTTGCCTCAGCGTCTTGCTGCGTGAATGAGTCAGGGAATCCCTGCAGCAGGGGGACGGGGTGGCACCTCCCCTGAGACTGCAGGCACAAGGGTCAAAAGAGGGCTAGGGTGCGAGGGGGTGAGAAGAGACCCCTTCAGCCTGTTAGGAATGCCCTGTGTTGGTGGCCTGCCGAGAAGTATGTGTCCCTGGACACACAAGCCATCAGCCTGCTCCTGAAGGCGCTACACTCACCCATGGGCAGGGTGTGCCTGAAGGCCACCAAGGCCTTCACCATGCTGCCAGAGGCCCCTGAGAGCTGGAAGGTCCTGCAGGCCCACATGCACACCTTCTGTGTCCTGGAGAAGGACTCTGACAGCAACTTGGCTTACAAGGGTGAGGCCTTACGGCAGGCGACCCAGATCACCATCGATGTCATTGAGTGGAAACCCTGAGCCCCTCGTTGGGTCAGATCTGATCAGCCACTTCTGCACCTGAATCAATGCGCTGTCTCTTTATTTCTTTTTTTTTATTATTTTATTATTTTTTTTATTATACTTTAAGTTCTAGGGTACATGTGCATAACGTGCAGGTTTGTCACATATGTATACCTGTACCATGTTGGTGTGCTGCACCCATCAACTCGTCAGCACCCATCAATTCATCATTTATATCAGGTATAACTCCCCAATGCAATCCCTCCCACCTCCCCCCTCCCCATGATAGGCCCCAGTGTGTGATGTTCCCCTTCCCGAGTCCAAGTGAACTCATTGTTCAGTTCCCACCTATGAGTGAGAACATGCGGTGTTTGGTTTTCTCTTCTTGTGATAGTTTGCTAAGAATGATGGTTTCCAGCTGCATCCATGTCCCTACAAAGGATGCAAACTCATCCTTTTTCATGGCTGCATAGTATTCCATGGTGTATATGTGCCACATTTTCTTAATCCAGTCTGTCACTGATGGACATTTGGGTTGATTCCAAGTCTTTGCTATTGTGAATAGTGCCGCAATAAACATACGTGTGCATGTGCCTTTGTAGTAGAATAATTTATCCTTTGGGTATATACCCAGTAGTGGGATGGCTGGGTCATATGGTACATCTAGTTCTAGATCCTTGAGGAATTGCCATACTGTTTTCCATAATGGTTGAACTAGTTTACAATCCCACCAACAGTGTAAAAGTGTTCCTATTTCTCCACATCCTCTCCAACACCTGTTATTTCTTGACTTTTAATGATTGCCATTCTAACTGGTGTGAGATGGTATCTCATTGTGGTTTTGATTTGCATTTCTCTGATGGCGAGTGATGATGAGCATTTTTTCATGTGTCTATTGGCTGTATGAATGTCTTCTTTTGAGAAATGTCTGTTCATATCCTTTGCCCACTTTTTGATGGGGT
>NW_022291653.1:881-1293 GCF_002776525.5 Piliocolobus tephrosceles | reverse complement strand
TGGCAGAGATAGTAGAAGAGATAGTGGAGGGGACAGTGGAGGAGACAATGGAAGTGACAGTGGAGGAGATAGTGGCAGAGATAGTAGAAGAGATAGTGGAGGGGACAGTGGAGGAGACAGTGGAGGAGATAGTGGAGGAGACAGTGAAAGAGATATGGATGATGACATATACCGAAAATATGAAGACACAAATATAACCAAACAAATGGGTGATAATGTAAGTTTTGATACAGAAATATATAAAGATGATAAGAACGTACCAATTAAACAAACAATGTCGAGTAATGGTGTTGATAGTGTTATAAATAATAATAAATATATCTTTACCACAAATTTGATTAAACAAAATAACAATGTCGATATGTATGACGACAATAAAGATGAATATAATAAACAGTCACCTATCGAAAAT
>NW_022291653.1:512-781 GCF_002776525.5 Piliocolobus tephrosceles | reverse complement strand
TTAATCATAATGACGAAAACAACATCGACAAGAATTATAACATTTGTAGTAGGATTAACGGTAATGAATTAGCAAACGAAATCAATAACAAAATAAAAAACGTAGAATATGTAAAAGACACTAACAACAATGGTTTTACTAAATTAGATAAATGTAATGAAGAGCAGAAAGAGACTGGAGGTATCGACACAAAGAGAAGTACATGTACAAGCACAAACATAGACAACAGCACCAACGATGATATTAAAAAAAAAGAAGACTCAAATAAT
>NW_022291653.1:0-412 GCF_002776525.5 Piliocolobus tephrosceles | reverse complement strand
TGGCAGAGATAGTAGAAGAGATAGTGGAGGGGACAGTGGAGGAGACAATGGAAGTGACAGTGGAGGAGATAGTGGCAGAGATAGTAGAAGAGATAGTGGAGGGGACAGTGGAGGAGACAGTGGAGGAGATAGTGGAGGAGACAGTGAAAGAGATATGGATGATGACATATACCGAAAATATGAAGACACAAATATAACCAAACAAATGGGTGATAATGTAAGTTTTGATACAGAAATATATAAAGATGATAAGAACGTACCAATTAAACAAACAATGTCGAGTAATGGTGTTGATAGTGTTATAAATAATAATAAATATATCTTTACCACAAATTTGATTAAACAAAATAACAATGTCGATATGTATGACGACAATAAAGATGAATATAATAAACAGTCACCTATCGAAAAT
>NW_022291652.1:806-1151 GCF_002776525.5 Piliocolobus tephrosceles | reverse complement strand
AGGTAAGTACGTTTTACTTTTACTTTTACTTTTGCCTTTTATACTATACCTTTTTGACATGGCCTTGTAAATTTGCGTATAATTCGGAAGCTTGTCGTCATGCATAAATTTCAAATTACTAGGCAATGGAGGTATCACAAATGCTTCAACCGAAATAGTAGATTTTCTATTCTTTTGTTTATTCTCTTTGTTAAAATTTTTCAGAAACAACGTAGAATACATTAGACCTGTGTTTTAATAAGTACAATTGGCACACATATGTATATACATATTTGTTCATCAAATATGAGTGTAATTTTTATTTAAATGTAGTTTTTTTTTTTTTTTTTTTTTTTTTTTACTTTA
>NW_022291652.1:445-706 GCF_002776525.5 Piliocolobus tephrosceles | reverse complement strand
ACACTCAAAAAAAGATAAACACGTGATAAATTAAAACATGTATTTAAAAAAAAAAAAAAAGTTACGCTTCCTAATATTTTATCCATTGTCTAATCGGCCTTTTTTTTTTATTTTTTTAATTACCTTCTATTTTTAATTGCATTAGGAAACCATTGCAAATAAATTTCATTAAATCTCTTGAAGTCTTTTTCCCATCTGCAAAATCGAAAAAGCGAAAAAATGACAAAACGAAAAAACGAAAAAATAACAAAACAAAAAAAT
>NW_022291652.1:0-345 GCF_002776525.5 Piliocolobus tephrosceles | reverse complement strand
AGGTAAGTACGTTTTACTTTTACTTTTACTTTTGCCTTTTATACTATACCTTTTTGACATGGCCTTGTAAATTTGCGTATAATTCGGAAGCTTGTCGTCATGCATAAATTTCAAATTACTAGGCAATGGAGGTATCACAAATGCTTCAACCGAAATAGTAGATTTTCTATTCTTTTGTTTATTCTCTTTGTTAAAATTTTTCAGAAACAACGTAGAATACATTAGACCTGTGTTTTAATAAGTACAATTGGCACACATATGTATATACATATTTGTTCATCAAATATGAGTGTAATTTTTATTTAAATGTAGTTTTTTTTTTTTTTTTTTTTTTTTTTTACTTTA
>NW_022291651.1:794-1140 GCF_002776525.5 Piliocolobus tephrosceles | reverse complement strand
TTATGGAAACGTGTAGATATAGGTATATGTATTCATGTATATATATGTGTGGTAAGTAACTATCAACTTGTCTTACATTTGATAAATTGTTGTAGTAACATTAATAATTTATTTCATAAGGGGAAGTAGAGATTATTTTGTTATTTATTCTAATTATTTTTAACGACTATCTTGCTACTATTTTCGAATTGGAATTTGTTTTTTATTTTTTTTATTAATCAAAATATACATATTTTTTATGATTTATATAAAACGGATAAGGTATAATTTAAAAAAAATATAATTTTGTTAAATTGTGTGGTATTTTATTAAGATGTATACTAATTTCATTTGTGCCTATTTTCGT
>NW_022291651.1:446-694 GCF_002776525.5 Piliocolobus tephrosceles | reverse complement strand
AAGTCATTTCGATTGCAAGTCATTTCAATTACAAGTCATTTCGATTGCAAGCCATTTTGATTGCAAGTTACTTTGATTTTAAGTCATTTTATTTGTACATTTATTTTATTTCTCATGTTTGCGTTTTCATTTTTTCATTTTATTAAACCAGTGTTTTTTTTTAAAATAACTTTTTTGTTGTTTCTAAAGTACAAAAATTAAGAAGAGAAAAAATGAGAAAAGGGATATATTTAATAGACAATAAGATT
>NW_022291651.1:0-346 GCF_002776525.5 Piliocolobus tephrosceles | reverse complement strand
TTATGGAAACGTGTAGATATAGGTATATGTATTCATGTATATATATGTGTGGTAAGTAACTATCAACTTGTCTTACATTTGATAAATTGTTGTAGTAACATTAATAATTTATTTCATAAGGGGAAGTAGAGATTATTTTGTTATTTATTCTAATTATTTTTAACGACTATCTTGCTACTATTTTCGAATTGGAATTTGTTTTTTATTTTTTTTATTAATCAAAATATACATATTTTTTATGATTTATATAAAACGGATAAGGTATAATTTAAAAAAAATATAATTTTGTTAAATTGTGTGGTATTTTATTAAGATGTATACTAATTTCATTTGTGCCTATTTTCGT
>NW_022291649.1:465-837 GCF_002776525.5 Piliocolobus tephrosceles | reverse complement strand
TTTTTTTTTTTTCACATTTTAAATAACTTCCGTTTTTTATATAGTACTAGTGCCATTACTAGTAATAATAATAACAATACCTATAATGATAAATTAGGATTGAAACAATCCGTTTGATTATATGCACGTACAAGCACATGCACATATATAAATATATATTATATATAATTCTGCAAAACAATTTGATTTCTTTATCCTTATCAACCTACATCTATTCTCCCTATTTTATTTATTTTTTTTGTTTTTTTTTCTCATTAAAACAAAATGAGTGACACGATACATGAAACCCCAGGCTATTTCGTTATTAAAAAATGCGTTGAGCACCACACAGATATATTAAACAATAATAAAATTATAGACACTGACATAAAA
>NW_022291647.1:849-1208 GCF_002776525.5 Piliocolobus tephrosceles | reverse complement strand
ATGAGAATCTGCCAGTTTTTGTTCAACAAATGAATTGTCACATTCTTATAATTGCGTTTTTATTTTACCGCTTGGCTTTTTATTTTACTGTTTGGCTTTTCATTTTATATTTTCGGTTTTTGTTTTACCTTTTTGCTTTTTATTTTATTTTTTGGCCTTTTCTTTTTTATATTATTTTTTGTTTTTCTCTTTTTGCATTTTTTTTATTTATTTTTTTTGTATTATCCATCTGCCAAATTACATTATAATCTCCCTTTTCTCATTTTTGTTTATGTAAACGTATCCTTGGTTGCATTTTATTATATCTATAAAAATTTCATAAGAGCATTAATTTTATATAAAAATTATGAAAATATGAA
>NW_022291647.1:459-749 GCF_002776525.5 Piliocolobus tephrosceles | reverse complement strand
TTTTCGTATTTGCAAACAAAATAAAGAAGCGTTTTATAAGCTACGACTAAACCATACCCGTAAGCAAAACACATGATGTTATTTAAAAAATATATAAAATATAGCAAAAGTATAAATAGTAAAAACAGCTTGTTATGAATATGAAAATGTTTGAAAAAAAATTAAACATGTACATACCCGAATAGAGAAGCTTCACAAAAATGGAATAAAGTGAAATGTTATTATATTTTGTACTTTTTCATTTTACAAGCCTCCATTTTGTGCTTTCTCTTATGCAGTAATGCTAAAAA
>NW_022291647.1:0-359 GCF_002776525.5 Piliocolobus tephrosceles | reverse complement strand
ATGAGAATCTGCCAGTTTTTGTTCAACAAATGAATTGTCACATTCTTATAATTGCGTTTTTATTTTACCGCTTGGCTTTTTATTTTACTGTTTGGCTTTTCATTTTATATTTTCGGTTTTTGTTTTACCTTTTTGCTTTTTATTTTATTTTTTGGCCTTTTCTTTTTTATATTATTTTTTGTTTTTCTCTTTTTGCATTTTTTTTATTTATTTTTTTTGTATTATCCATCTGCCAAATTACATTATAATCTCCCTTTTCTCATTTTTGTTTATGTAAACGTATCCTTGGTTGCATTTTATTATATCTATAAAAATTTCATAAGAGCATTAATTTTATATAAAAATTATGAAAATATGAA
>NW_022291646.1:931-1293 GCF_002776525.5 Piliocolobus tephrosceles | reverse complement strand
TTTTTTTTTTTTTTTCTTTTTTCTCTAATCACCCTTGTTAATTTTTTTTCATTCATTACGTTATAATGAATTTTTTTTATGTTTCATTAAACTCGTATATAGTCCAATTACTAACTTATTTACTTATTAATCTTTCTATTTACATGTTTATTTGTTTATTTGAGTGTTCACTTTTTTGTTAACATGCTCACGTATTTATGTACGTATTTATTTTTTTTATTTTACGTTATTAACTTTTCCCCTTCTGCTAATTTATGACATCATAATTTCATTGAAAGTGAATGTAATCTTTTTTCTTATTTCTCTTATTACCTGCCGTATAAATTTTAATTTTTTTTTTTTTTTTTTTTTTTTTTTTTTTT
>NW_022291646.1:462-831 GCF_002776525.5 Piliocolobus tephrosceles | reverse complement strand
GTTAATATTTGTTAAATATAATTAAAAAAAAAAAAAAAGAAACTTATAACGTCTTCTCAAGTAACCACTTCTTCCGTTACCTACCAACCACTTTCTATATCTCTTATTATGTTTACTTTTCATTTAACACACTTTTTTAGTAAATAATATGAACATATAGGAAAAGGCATTTTTGATAATATTTTAATCGTAAGCATTTTGGGAGTTTGTTTCTGTTATACACACATTTTCTTTTTCTTTTTTTCTAATTTGTCTATGTCAACCACTTATAAAAACTTAAAAAAAAAAAAAAAAAAAAAATATATATATATATAGAAGCCATAAGCACAAACTGAGTTGGTCCTGCGGATCCAGATCGGAAGAGCGTCG
>NW_022291646.1:0-362 GCF_002776525.5 Piliocolobus tephrosceles | reverse complement strand
TTTTTTTTTTTTTTTCTTTTTTCTCTAATCACCCTTGTTAATTTTTTTTCATTCATTACGTTATAATGAATTTTTTTTATGTTTCATTAAACTCGTATATAGTCCAATTACTAACTTATTTACTTATTAATCTTTCTATTTACATGTTTATTTGTTTATTTGAGTGTTCACTTTTTTGTTAACATGCTCACGTATTTATGTACGTATTTATTTTTTTTATTTTACGTTATTAACTTTTCCCCTTCTGCTAATTTATGACATCATAATTTCATTGAAAGTGAATGTAATCTTTTTTCTTATTTCTCTTATTACCTGCCGTATAAATTTTAATTTTTTTTTTTTTTTTTTTTTTTTTTTTTTTT
>NW_022291645.1:819-1185 GCF_002776525.5 Piliocolobus tephrosceles | reverse complement strand
TCCTGTAAAAATAGACGATAAGAAGGGTGTCAGTATGCAGGACTTAAATTTTCTGCTTAACAAATTTGTAAAGAATGTGTCGTGTAAGAACGGATATGAATGAAAAAAGAAAATGTTTATGTGTATATGTGTATGTATGTATATATGTATATGTGTATGTATATGTGTATGTATGTATGTATATGTGTCTTTTCTTTTTTTTTTATCGCTTTTGTCAAATTTTAATTAAAATTTTCACCAATGTTAATGTTTTATTAATCGTTGTTTAATTTAATTGTTACAAAGGAGCAAAGAAAAAGAAAAGGAAAAAGAAAAAACGTATGATTAATGTAAATAAGAAAAAAACAACTTTTTTTCTTCTTCATT
>NW_022291645.1:466-719 GCF_002776525.5 Piliocolobus tephrosceles | reverse complement strand
TAAACTCCGTACACATAAAAATATATGCTTTTTATATACTGTGTGTATATAACATACATACTCGTTCATGTTTGTTAGTTTTTTTTGGTGTTTGTTGGTGTTTGTTGGTGTTTGTCGGTGTTTGTCCGTGTTTGTTGGTGCTTGTTCGTACATATAAAAACAACAAGACAACACAAAATACGTTCACCATGACCTCACCATAACCTCATTATGACTTTTGCATTTTTAGATATAAGCGAAGAAAAATTCTTAA
>NW_022291645.1:0-366 GCF_002776525.5 Piliocolobus tephrosceles | reverse complement strand
TCCTGTAAAAATAGACGATAAGAAGGGTGTCAGTATGCAGGACTTAAATTTTCTGCTTAACAAATTTGTAAAGAATGTGTCGTGTAAGAACGGATATGAATGAAAAAAGAAAATGTTTATGTGTATATGTGTATGTATGTATATATGTATATGTGTATGTATATGTGTATGTATGTATGTATATGTGTCTTTTCTTTTTTTTTTATCGCTTTTGTCAAATTTTAATTAAAATTTTCACCAATGTTAATGTTTTATTAATCGTTGTTTAATTTAATTGTTACAAAGGAGCAAAGAAAAAGAAAAGGAAAAAGAAAAAACGTATGATTAATGTAAATAAGAAAAAAACAACTTTTTTTCTTCTTCATT
>NW_022291644.1:52217-52514 GCF_002776525.5 Piliocolobus tephrosceles | reverse complement strand
GTCTGGGTGACAGAGTAAGACCCTATCATTCAAAAAAAAAAAAAAAATTAGATGGGCATGGTGGTGGTCAGGACCAGTCTGACCAACATGGAGAAACCCTGTTTCTACTAAAAATACAAAAGTAGCCAGGTGTGGTGGCACATGATTGTAATCCCACCTACTCAGGAGGCTGAGGCAGGAGAATCCTTTGAACCCAGGAGGTGGAGGTTGCAGTGAGCTGAGATCATGCCACTGCACTCCAGCCTGGCAACAGAGTGAGACTCTCTCTCAAAAAAAAAAAAAAAAAAAAAAAAAAAA
>NW_022291644.1:47210-52117 GCF_002776525.5 Piliocolobus tephrosceles | reverse complement strand
AAAAAAAAAAAAAAAAAAAAAAAAAAAAAATACAATTTTGGAGGGAAGTTTCAAAATCAATCAGTGAGCACCCCCCAGGTTTATCCTTATGCAAAGTGCCCCCTCTGCACATGCAGGATTAAATAAACCTTGAAAATATTATGCTAAGTGGAAGAAGCCAGTCACAAAATACCACATGTTATGTAATTCCATTTAAATAAAATGTTCAAAATACAACAATACGTTGAGACAGAAAGTAGATTAGTGGTGGCCCAGGGTTAGGGGAGTTGGGGGGAAATGGAGGGTTACAGGGTTTATTTTGGGGTCATGAAAATGATCTAAAATTTATTGTGGTGATGTTTGCACAACAGTGCAAATATACTGAAAACTATTAAATTTTGCACTTTAAATGGGTGGCTTCTGTGGTATGTTATTAATATTTCTCAATAAAACTTCAAAGAAATATATAGTGCTTGTGTGTCTTTTAATGTATTATTCCTCCAGAGTTCAGTCCACAGTTTTACACTTGATGAAGAAATTAAGAGTTTGTTTCTTCTTCTTGTTTTCTTTTTTGAGACAGAGTCTCCCTCTGTTGCCCAGACTGGAGTGCATTGGCACGATCTCGGCTCACTGCAACCTCCAGGCTAATTTTTGTATTTTTAGTAGAGACAGTGTTTCACCATGTTGGCTAGGCTGGTCTCGAACTTCTGATCTCAAGTGAGTCCCCCACCTTGGCCCCCAAAATGCTAGGATTGCAGGCGTGAGCGACCGCGACCGGCCCAAAATTTAGTTTCCATTGTTTCAGATGCCCTAGGATCATTTTATTCTACCTTAATTTCTGACGCATCATCTCAGTGGAAATTTTACATTAGGTCCCAAAGTATTTTACTCTTTTTAAGTTTTTATCAGCTGGGTACAGTGGTTCACACCTGTAATCTCAACACTTTGGGAGGCCAAGGTGGGAGTATCAGCTGAGCCCAGGAGTTCAAGACCAGTCTCTGCAACATAGTGACACCCACATATCTACAAAATAATTTTTTTAAGTAGGTGGCATATTGGTGCACGCGTGTGGTCTCAGCTACTACATAGGCTGAGGTAGGAGGATCACTTGAGCCCAGGAGGTGGAGGCTGTGGTGGCCATGATTATACCACTGCACTCCAGCCTGAGTGACAGAGCAATAACTTGTCTAAAAAAAATTATTTTTAATTAGAATTTTTTTAGAAAACAAAGTATATACTTAGTGACTTGATACAAATGAATGACTTTGATAATCTAAGGAAACCAAAATAAATGAATAAAAACCCACAGCCATTCTTCTTATGTGAGTCTTCGGTGTCTCTGAGTCGTAAGAATTATGAATTATGATTAATAACAAATGCGCATGACAAGGATTCAATAAGGGATAGGCATTAATCAATTGCAATGCACACTTACTGGAGTAAGGCCTTTAAAGATGTACAAGAAAAAGAGAAAAGGCATTGAAAAACTGTATTGCCTACCAAAATGCTAAAGTTTACCTAAGTCCATTAATCAGCACACACACACATGCACAATGGGTGTGTAAAATGGTCAACACAGTCTCCCATGAATGTATCCCCTTATTAATAGGTCTGTGGGGGTAAGAGATGAGTTTCTATAGATGCTGGTATCAGGGATGGGGAATCTGTGAGGTCTCTGGGGTGAGAGATGAGGGTCTGTAGATTAGGGATGGGTGGTCTTTGGGATAGTGATGAGGTTCATGGAGTCAATGATTGTGGGTATGTATGTAGGGTCAGTGATGAGGGAATCTGGTGTCAGTGATGGGATGTGTGTGGAATCAATGAGAGAGTGTGGAATCAATCTGTGAAAACCAGACTTGTGGTGTCATCTCTTAGGCTGATGCATCCTGATCTGTGTGTCAGTGGTGGAAATTCTATGGGGTCAGAGTGTGGCTGGCAGGTTCCTGCCACTGGGTATTCTGGGTCTGGCCAAGTGCACAGATTCCCTTACCTGGTCCTGGCTGGAGAGGCCCTTCTCAAGGATTCTTCACATGAAAGGTGGGTTGGTGGCGGCTTTTTGTTTTTGTTTTTCAAGGGACAGTTGGCTTTTTCTTTTGGGTTTCGTTTTTACATTTGGAAACCACAGACACATGCAGCTTTTAGGAAGAAATTTTTGTCTGGGCGTTCGCTAGGTCCTTTGGGCCAAGCTGTCTAATGGGAGCGAAGCTAACCATTCCCTCAGCGCAGTTCACATCTAGAGGGTCGCTTTAAGGTGTCCACACAGTGGCGTGCAAGTGGGTTGGGGCTTTGGGCGGGAAGAAACAACTAAGAAAGTCCCAGGAGCACTCCTCAGGTTGGATCTGTCACAGCTGGAAGAAAAGCCTCCCTAATCCATCAGGCGCCAATGGGAGATGCTTCTGGGCTGTGAGAGGCTGGCAGAGACGGGACCTGCAGACCCAGAGAGTCCGGGCACAGAAGCCTGTTACTGCCAGATGTTAAGACATTGTTGTGGGAACCAAGGGCCTTTCGGGTCAGATCAGAGCCTTTCTCACACAATTCTTTCAGGAACTGGGGAGCTCCTGTGCAGTGCACACCCCTATGAAGGCCTAGTGTGCCGTCTCCTGCAGAGTCTTCTTTGGTCTGAGAGCCACTTGTTTCTTACATCCCTGCGCTAATCTCGCCATCTGCTCCTATGTGCCCAGGCATTTGCCCCACGCTGGTCCTCTCTTTCCTGTCAGGTGGGCTGTCTCTCCAGCTTCTGTGAGGATAGTTTAAATTATGGAGGAGAGGGCAGGTGCAGGGCAGCAGTGTCAAGGGGAGTATGGGTGAGTTGGGGGAGCAGGGGCTCATTTTTCTTTGTAACTCAGATTCCTAAGCCTGTGACTTTGAGAATCGATGTCTTCCTTGCAACATTTCAATCTGAGGCTCTTGGGGAGAGGGCAGAGTTGGAGCTGGATGGAAGTGTGGCGGGGAGAGGGGTGGGTGTAGGGAACATGGAGAATGTATCAGGTGGTGTCTTTATTCCTGACACCTTACTTTACCTGCTGGAGTTTCCTAGTCTGCTCCAGACGTACTCTCTTGACCCTGAAAGGGCCTGAGGGGGGATGTTGGTTGCCAGTATGGGTGATCTTGGCTCACTGCAACCTTTGCCTCCCGGGTTCAAGCGATTCTCCTGCCTCAGCCTCTCTAGTAGCTGGGACTACAGGTGTCCACCACCACACCTGACTAAATTGTTTTATATTTGGTAGAGACGGCGTTTCACAATGTTGGTCAGGCTGGTCTTGAGCTCCTGACCTCAGGTGATCCACCCGCCTTGGCCTCTCAAAGTGTTGGGATTACAGGCCAGAGCCATCATGCTCCATCAATCCCACAAATTTAGGCATTATGATACATTAGAGCCACCATGCCCCACCAATTATACAAATTGAGGCCTTATGATACATTGCTACTTTTAATCACTTGTTTTTTACTTGTGTTTTCCCCCTCCTTTTATTGATTGATTGATTGAGACAGATTCTTGCTGTGTCACCCACGCTGAATCTCAGTGGCACAATCTCAGCTCACTGCAACATCTGCCTCCCGGGTTCAAGCAATTCTCCTGCCTCTGCCTTCCCAGTAGCTGGGATTACATGCCCATGCCATTATGCCTGGCTAATTTTTGTATTTTCGATAGAGACAGGGTTTCACCACGTTGACCAAGCTGGTGTTGAACTTCTGACCCCTGGTGATGCGCCCGTCTTGGCCTCCCAAAGTGCTGGGATTATAGGTGTGAGCCACCGCGCCCGGCCTCCCCTCCTTTTCCTTCAGGGAATTAAATACTTTCTCTGCTCCATCTATTTAATTACATATTATTGCCTTGACGATTTCAGCTTGAATTAAAATTACATACTTTTTTGCCTGTCTTTGTTAATATTTAAACATATTAAAATAATACACATTCATAATGAAAATGAAACATTACTGGCCAGGCGCGGTGGCTCAAGCCTGTAATCCCAGCACTTTGGGAGGCCGAGACGGGCAGATCACGAGGTCAGGAGATCGAGACCATCTGGCTAACCCGGTGAAACCCCGTCTCTACTAAAAAATACAAAAAACTAGCTGGGCGAGGTGGTGGGCGCCTGTAGTCCCAGCTACTCCGGAGGCTGAGGCAGGAGAATGGCGTGAACCCGGGAGGTGGAGCTTGCAGTGAGCTGAGATCCCGCAACTGTACTCCAGCCCGGGCAACAGAGCAAGACTCTGTCTCAAAAAAAAAAAAAAAGAAAATGAAACATTACAAATAAATATAAAGGAAAAACGATATTCCCTCCAGTTCCACTCTTAACCAGTTAACAAGATAATGAGCATCTTTCCATGATGTTCTCCAAGATTCATGTAAGTATTTGCAAGCATACAACAGCATATACAGGCCAGGCGTGGTGGCTCACACCTGTAATTCCAGCACTTTGGGAGACTGAACCAGGTGGATCATTTGAGGTTGGGAGTTCAAGATTAGCCTGGCCAACATGGTGAAACTCCATTGCTACAAAAAATACAAAAATTATTTGGGCATGGTGGCAGGCGCCCTAACCCCAGCTACCTGGGAGGCAGAGGCATGAGAATGACTTGAACCCAGGAGGCAAAGGTTGCAGTGAGCCGATATCACATTACTGCACTCCCACTTATGTGAGAGAGTGAGATTCCATCTCAATAAATAAGCAAATAAAGAGAAAGACAGAAAAAAAGATGAAAGAAAGAAAAAAGAAAAAGAAAGGAAGCAAGAAAGAAAAAGAAAAGAAAGAAAGCAAGAAAGAAAAGAAAGAAAAAGAAAGAAAGAAGGAAAGAAAGAAGAAAGAAAGAAAAAGAAAGAAAGAAAGAAAGAAAGAAAGAAAGAAAGAAAGAAAGAAAGAAAGAAAGAAAGAAAGAAAGAAAGAAAGAAAGAAAGAAAGAAAGAAAGAAAAAGAGGAAGGGAA
>NW_022291644.1:45409-47110 GCF_002776525.5 Piliocolobus tephrosceles | reverse complement strand
GAAGGGAAGGGAGGGGAAGGGAGGGGAAGGGAAGGGAGGGGAAGGGAAGGGAGGGGAAGGGAAGGGAAGGGAAGGGAGGAAGGGAGGAAGGAAGGAAGAAAGAAAGGAAGGGAAGTCGTGTGTTCGCGTTGCTAAGATCGATGGTAAGAGCAAATTCTCTAGCGGTGAAAATGTAAGAAGGAAAAAGAAATTTCTGTCAGTCTTTTTTGTTGCACCCCCAAGCTCTAAAAAGTACAGCCAAATGTGTGATAAGTGCTTAGTTAAGATGAAAAAGACATTAAATTTATGCATGGAAATCATAAACAGAAATGCATTTTGATTGACAGCAATTGGGTCAATGCTATCCAAGGTTCAGGCATCCACTGTGGGTCTTAGAACATGTCTCGGCCAGGCACGGTGGCTCATGCCTGTAATCCCAGCACTTAGGGAGGCCGAGGTGGGTGGATCACAAGGTCAGGAGATCAGGACCATCCTGGCCAACATGGTGAAACCCCATCTCTACTAAAAATACAAAAAAAAAAAAAATCAGCTGGGAGTGGTGGCATGCACCTGTAATCCTAGCTACTTGGGATGCTAAGGCAGGAGCATCACTTTAACTGGGGAGGTGAAGGTTGCAGTGAGCCAAGATCATGCCACTGCACTCCAGCCTGGGTGACAGAGTGAGACTCTGTCTCAAAAGAAAAAAAAAAAAAAAAGAAAGAAGGAAAGAAGAAAGAGAGAGGAAGGAAGGAAGGAAGGAAGGAAGGAAGGAAGGAAGGAAGGAAGGAAGGAAATGGTCACAGTACCTTATGACACAGGAACTTTGCATTTATGTTAGTGGGGTAGTGGCAGTATATGGGGCAGGAACATTTTGTTGTAGATGAAGATGTTAAATTCGATTGTGGAAGAAAGATGTGTATTACTGATAAGATGTCAAAAAATAGAAGATAGGAGGCATTTGTTCTGTTTTTCTGGCCACTCAGTACCTTTTGAACATTTAAAAATTATTTTTGAGACAGGGGCTTACTCTGTTGCCCAGGCTTGAGTGCAGCGGTGCCATCACAGCTCACTGTAGCCTCGCACTCTTGGGCTCAAGCAATCCTCCCACCTCATCCTCCCAAAATATTGGGATCACAGGCATGAGCTATCACTCCCTGTCCATTTTGAACATTTTTGCCAGCTCTAGGAAATTTCTTCAGTTCCTTGGGCTCTTTTGAAGTAGGGCATGTGACTAAGTCTTGTGTCTAAGCTTCACCAATGAAACTCATATCAAGATATTTCAAAATTGAGCAACTTAAGGTTTTACATGGAATTCGTTTTGTTGGCAAGCTTGGAGGTAGAGGTTCCGGCTTTCACAGGCAAGAGTAGTTGCTTATGTTTCACGTGTCAAGTGTAGACAGCATATCAGTGTGGCAACAGTGGCAATTCCCATAGTTCTTGTGCCAGCAGGACAGGCAGGTGACTTACTCACTATACCTGTCCCATGGCATAATTTTGGGCATAGTTCCTAGAAGCTTAGCCTTGAACCTGGATTTCTTTTTTTTTTTTTTTGAGACGGAGTCTCGCTCTGTTGCCCAGGCTGGAGTGCAGTGGCCAGATCTCAGCTCACTGCAAGGTCCGCCTCCCGGGTTTACGCCATTCTCCTGCCTCAGCCTCCTGAGTAGCTGGACTATAGGCACCCGCCACCTCGCCCGGCTAGTTTTTTTTTTTTTTTTTTTTTTT
>NW_022291644.1:44764-45309 GCF_002776525.5 Piliocolobus tephrosceles | reverse complement strand
GGTAGAGATGGGGTTTCACTGTGTTAGCCAGGATGGTCTCGATCTCCTGACCTCGTGATCCCTTCGTCTCGGCCTCCCAAAGTGCTGAGATTACAGGCTTGAGCCACCACGCCCGGCCTTGAGCCTGGATTTCTATCCCTCCCAATCATTCTGTGAGCTACCTACCTTTTTGGCTTAATTACCAAAGGCTGGGACTGTTTCTTGCAATTGGAAGTTTTGAATGTTAAAGTATTAAACAATAAAACAGGCCATGCCTGGTAACTCATGTCTGTAATGCCAGTGCTTCTCAAGGCTGGGGCAGCTGGATCGTTTCAGCCCAGGATTTTGAAACCAGCCCGGGCAACATGGCAGAACCCGGTCTCTACAAAGAAATACAAAAATTAGCTAGGCATGGTGTTGTGCGCCTGTAATCCCACCTACTTTGGAATCTGGGGAGGGAGGATCATCTGAGCCCAGGTAGGTTCAGGCTGCAGTGCTGTGATTGCACCACTGCACTCCAGCAGGGGTGACAGAGCGAGACCATCTCAAAAAAAAAAAAAAAAAAA
>NW_022291644.1:34566-44664 GCF_002776525.5 Piliocolobus tephrosceles | reverse complement strand
AAACTAAAAATCTTATGTTTCCTTCCTTTTAACCCCCAGCCCTCCAGTTTTGGTTGTTTTAGAGGTATTTCATTATTGGATGATGATATTCACTTGGGTGACTAGTAGGGTAGGATATGAATACAATTGGTATCTTAATGGAATTTGGGGAGCTGTTTCATTAAAACGACATACAAGTGGCTCAGGTATTAAAAGCCCATGTCCCACAGGTGGAAGGAGGTCACATGTCTTCTTTGCCACTCTCCCATCTTCCAACTTGCCCCCTACCCTGCTTCCCCATTCAGCTACCATCCCACCTCTCCCCTTACCTTGTTCAGTGATGTTTATTCAGTGTCTACACTGTCTACACTCACCTGCCACTTAATCCCTCCTCAACCAATCTGCCCACTCCCCCACCACTCTAAGGCTGCCCTTGCCGAGGTCACACAGGGACCCACAGCCTCTCTATACATACTTCTTGTCCTCCCTGGCCTGGGCAGCATTTCTGTTCATTTCAGAAAATATTTATTATATACCTGCCCTGTTCAAGACACAGGAAATTCTCAAGTGACTGTGATATAGTCAGCCACTTCCTCTTTATTTATTTATTTATTTTTAGACAGAGTCTTGCTCTGTCACCCAGGCTGGAGTGCAGTGGTGTGATCTCAGCTCATTGCAACCTCAACCTCCTGGGGTTCAAGTGATTCTCCCACTTCAGCCTCCTGAGTAGCTGGGATTCCAGGCACCTGCCATCATACCCTTCTAATTTTTGTATTCTTTTTGAAAAGACTAGGTTTCACCATGTCAGCTAGGCTGGTCTTGAACCCCTGACCTCAGGTGATCTGCCTGCCTCAGCCTCCCAAAGTGCTAGGATTATAGGCGTGAGCCAATGTGCCTGGCCCACTTCGTTTTTCTTAAAATTCCCTTTGCTCTTGACTTTTACAGCACTTTCCTCTCTTCCTCCTGTCTCTTCTGTGGGTTCATCCTGCACAGTCACTCTTTAAGTGGACTTCCATCTTGACTTCCTTCTCATCCCAATTAACAGACTCTTTCCAAGAAAGTTCGCTATCAAATACAGCGCAGATCTCTCTCCTCAGCTGTTGACCCTCAATTCCTGCTTCCAAGGGATATTTTCAACTGAGATGCAGGATACCTCAGAATCCACTTGTCTGATTCCACATGCCTGCTGGTCTCACCACACTCTCTGATGGGTTTGGTGGGTTTTAGAGCTATTTTCCTAAGGCCTGGGAGACCCAGATTGATCTCCTGCTCTCTCTCTGCTCCCCACTCCCCAGCCTCCCAGCCCACTTGCCTGCTGCCCCTGCTGTTTGGAACAAGCTTCCTCCCTCTTAAACTGGCTCCTATTTTCCATCCTCTCAGGCCTCCTTGTGGAAGGCCCCTCAAAATTAGCTGGTTGCCTTGTTAGAAATGAAGGTTTCTTAGGACCCACCTCAAACATCTTTTCAAATTTTGAGGGGGAAGGCCCTGTTTGTACATTTTTATGAAGCTCCCCAGGTAATGACGATGCCCTCTCAAGTTGAGAACAAGATAAATAGAGAGGATACATTCTAGATGAATTACAAGCACCAGTGGGCAGGATTTAACAATCGTCCGGATACAGAATGTGAGGGAGGGCTAAGAAAGAGAAGCCCTCCGGAATTTGAGGCTGGGAGAGTGACATACCGGTGAGTGAACTACAAGAGCCCTAAAATGACTTTTTGTGGGTAAAGACATTAAATTCAGTTGTTTTACCTTCAGTTTGCCACACTAAGGAGACCTGAGTAGAAAATGAATGAAAAACATTGCCAAGGTCCTTTCTGAAATTACTTGTGTAAATTCAAAACTATCCTTTATTGTCTTCCTTCACCTAATGTTAAAACCCAAGTTGTGAACCCAATTGAAGGGATAATACAAATGATCTTAAAGTAGCAGATCTGTGTCAGTGTTGACTAGCAAAAGGGGAGAATACCTGGAATTGAATTAAAGCATGAGCTGTAGAAGCTGCTTAATTAGAGCTCAAACTTACCAGCACATCTCTTTCTCTAAGTATTTTCTAAAACAATTATCCTAATTTATGTTTAGGAATTGCAAAAGGAATATGTACCCCTGAACTCTCCCCTGCCACTTACCAAAAAAAAATTTAAGTCTTCTTGGAGAGTCTCTTGAAAATGGTCTCTTGTATTGACACAGATATTTATTTGTATTTTAAAATAAGACTACCGAATGTATTGATAAAGTCTACCTCTACAGAGTCAATGCCATGGTCATTGAAATGCAAGATTAGAGAAAAAGTGTGTTTCCTAATTGTCTATACTATAAAGTTAATCCATTGAAATCTGAACCCTAAAATTATAGTTCAGCCTTAACACGATCTAGCAATACAGAAAACTATAACGGAATACAAGGTTTAAAGTTACAGAAGATAATTAGAAATAAATAGCAACTGAACCACTGATGATTAAAGAAAACTGTATTATAAAGACCCAACACTGAGTGTTCTATGTTAACATTTGTTATTTCAAGACTCGTGCTGTTATAGATATGAAAGTATTTAAATTTGCTGTTATATTCATTATGGCCTTAAATCAGCAAAGCCCAAGCTTCTCCATGACCAGAACCAAATGTTATTTTCTAAAGAAAAGAGCTGCAGTATCAGGGCAGTGTCAAACAATTCATCAGGAAGAAGGAGGACAAGAAGCCAAGACAAGCCTTGACTGTTTAGGGCATAGTGGGATTTAACCCTTTGTCATAAAATATAAACTCTTTTTTTTTTTAATGGAAAGAGCATTTCTGAATTCATGTTTTCTTCTCAGTTTAAAGAGAATTTGAAGTCCTAAACTCAAGTTTAATAACCAGAGATAGAACAGATCATGAGAGCCAGCAATCCATTGCAGGGTCCTCCTTTACTGATGAGTGTGGGATGGGGCAACAGTGAGCCCAGGTCAGTGGCAGAGCTAGGAGCACCTCCCTGGGGTCCCAGCACCCTCCCCTATGTGAGCTCCCCCATGTGAGGCCATCATCTAGAGCCTTCTACTTCCATGCATACTTTTTTTTGAGACAGAGTCTCCCTCCTTTGCCCAGGCTGGAGTGCAGTGACACGATGTCACGATATCGGCTCACTGCAACCTTCGCCTCCTGGATTCAAGTGATTCTTCTACCTCAGCCTCCTGAGTAGCTGGGATTACAGGCATGTACCACCACACCCAGCTAATTTTTGTATTTTTAGTAGAGATGGGGTTTCACCATGTTGGTCAGGCTGGTCTCGAACTCCTGAGCTTAGGCAATCTGCCTGCCTTGGCCTCCCAAAGTTCTAGGATTACAGGAATGAGCCACCATGCCCAGCCTCCATGCATACATTGAAACTGAAAAAAAGCAGTGCTTCTCATTCTTAAGGTTTCCAATGGACACCATCAGAATTTAACATGTGCCCAAATCCTGGAAATGAAATGTAGATGATAAATTTTATAATGCTTATCAACATTTTAGTTTTTTAATGCTAAAATGGTCATCTCATGATTGAATAATTTTCATTTTGAAAAGTTCAGTTGTGTATGCAGGTATTAGTTCATGACCTCTTAATGGAGATTGGGTTCAATTCAATAAAGAGATATGAAAGACCTATGTATTGGCCCCATTCTAGAGATGGTGGAGGGCAGAGAGAAATGACACAGAACTAACCTTAAGAAATGCACCATCTAGCCAGGAGGCAGACATACAGCCAAATATGTAAGACAGTGGGATAACTCTAGCGGAATAGTTGTGTGCTGGAACCAGCTAGCCAGAGCCCGTCTCTGTAGTGAGTATGCATCTCTTCCCAACTCTGCTTTCAGCATCTTCACATTCATAGTTTGAAGGTGGTCATAGTGGGAGTATTTACACCACAGAAATCAACAAATGCTATGCATCAGCCTCTAGGAAGGCCAATTATGAAACACCAGCATACTACTGGATAGAAGACATCAGAGAAAAGGTGAGTTTTGCAGAATGGAAATCTCAGTTTGATGAGAGCTTTGCATGGAGAAGTAGGCAGTAAGAAGAAGGGATGCCAGCTAGAAGGAATACATATATATAGAGGCAGAGCATGCTTAGGAAAAAAAGGTAGATCAGTGGCTTTCAAACTTAAATGTCCATCAGCATCACCTGCAGGGCTTGTTAAAACACAAACTGCTGGGCCCTGCCCCCAGAGCTTCTGATTTAATGAATCTGGGGTAGGTCCTGAGGATGTGCATTTTTAACAAGTTCTCAGGTGATACTAATGCTGCTGGTTTGGGGGCCCCACTTTAAGAACTAACCAAAGTAAATGATGGAATACTCCATGCCATGCCACAAACAAACAAACAAAACTTGTATTTCCTCTAGCTCCTCAGCTTTTGAAACATGCTCCAGGAGCCAGCAACATCAGCATTTCTGGGAGCTTATTATACAAGCAGACTCTCAGGCCCCCACCTCAGATCTATTGACTCAGAATCTACAGTTTTGTGTGTGTGTGTGTGTGTGTGTGTGTTGAGCTGGAGTCTCGCTCTGTTGCCCAGTCTGGAGTGCAGAGGCGCTATCTTGGCTCACTGCAAGCTCCACCTCCCAGGTTCACACCATTCTCCTTCCTCAGTCTCCTGAGTAGCTGGGACTACAGGTGCCTGCCACCATGCCCAGCTAATTTATTGTATTTTAGTAGAGATGGGTTTTCACCATGTCAGCCAGGATGGTCTCGATCTCCTGACCTCGTGATCCGCCTGCCTTGGCCTCCCAAAGTGCTGGGATTACAGGCGTGAGCCATCGCACCCGGCCCAGAATCTACAGTTTAACAAGATCTCCAGGTGATCCTTATGTGTGTAAAAGTTTGATAAGCACTGCTCTATCTAGCCCACTGGTTCCCAGCCCAGGCCTGCACATTAGAATCCCCTGAAGAGGCTTTTTGAAAGTACTTGTGCCCAGATCCCACTGTAATGCACTTGATTTAGGAATGAGCCAGGGCATGGGTTTGGTTTCAGAGCTCCCCAGGTGATTGTAACGTGCAACCAGGGCTGAGAACCACCGCTATAGGTATCACCCTCAGTTAGTAGAAGAGTTTCCCATCAGGGCACTGTTTTGAACATTCTGTCATGGAAGTTTGAAAGAGCAGCCAAAAGCTGCAAAGCCATAACTCCCTGCTGAGAACAGAACTGGAGCAGGCACAGGCAGATTACTCTCTTTCATGGTTCTCCCCTCTCACCTCACAAATCTCTCTTCCTTTTGCTTGCCTTTGACCTCCCATTCTTTTAGTTTCTCTTTCGCTCTCCCTTAATGATATATAATATTAGTTAATTTAAAAATTGGTTATAATTATATAACTATATAGCTAATTATATAACTATATATTAATTATATAGTAGTTAATATAAAACACTTTCCACAGGAGCATATCATTTTAGTATGTAAAACACTGAAATGTATATAGACGACCCTTGAACAACATGTCCACTTCTAGGCAGATTTTCTTCTGCCTCTGCCACCCCGAGACAGCAAGGCCAACCCCTCCTCTTCTTCCTCCTCCTCAGCCTACTCAAGGTGAAGATGATGATGAAGGCCTGCCGTTATGATGATCCACTTACACTTGATGAACAGTAAATATCTTTTCTCTTCCTTATGATTTTCTTAATAACATTTCATTTCCTGTAGCTTACTTTATTGTAAGAATATGGTATATAATACATATAACATGCATCATATGTGTTCATCAACTGTTTCTGGTTTCAGGCTTCAGGTCAACAGTAGTTAAGTTTTGGGGGAGTCAAAGCTTAAACCCGAATTTTCAACTGCATGGGAGTAGGTGTCCCTAACCCACTCGTTGTTCAAGGGTCAACTGTGTTTAGTTTTAACATATGGAATCTTATTAGATAATATGAAAAGGAGATAGCTTAAAAGCCCTTGTATTTTGAAAGCTACGTGGCTTTGATGTGCCATTTTAATAACAAGTAAATTGAACGTTTTGGATTTCTGTCTCTAAAACAAAACCAATGCAACTACTAGTTGAGATGCTTTGTATTTGCATACGGCCCTTGGCAGACCTGCCACCCCCCCATCCCCAGACACACTCCTCAGAATTTAACCTAATCGAAGTTCTCACCCTATTTTAGGGCCCATGTCTATGCAGTGTGTTCTGTGAGAGCACACTTAGTGCAGTTAGATTATGTAGTCTTCTGGGACAGTTTGGCCATTCCAAGGGGCTTTGCCATACAATAAAAGCCATTAGCACTGAACTTCAAAGACATTAGGTGAAGTGAAAGAAGCCAGACACAAAAGACTATTGTATGATTCCATTTGTATAAAATGCCCAGAAAAAACATATCTACAGAGAGAAGGTAAATTAGTGGTTACCTGGGGTGGGAGAGAGAAATAACTGCAAATGGACACTGTGGGGTTTTCGTGGGGGCAGGGGATAGAAATGTTCCAAAATTAGATTATTCCTATTGTGGCACAATTCTATAAGTATATTCAAAAACTATCTAATTGTACTGGTAAAATAGATGCCTTCATTGATGTGTAAATTATACCTCAATAAAGCTACTAAAAAATAGCAAATCACCAAAAAATTAGCACTAAATATTTCTCCACCTTAAAATAAGCTATTTCACCCTCGTCCTTTTCTAGTAATACCCGGTGAAGAGGAAGGAGCAAAATAGTTTTAAGGCAGACTCACCTATTAAAGAGAAGTATATATTCCCATTGCCGGTGGTTTGATACCATTTTTATTTGCTTTCAAGTACTCCAAGATCTGGCAAGGCAAAGAAAGGAGGGAGGGTGGGGAAAAGGAGGAAATTTTGAAAACAAGTAAAAGCTGTCGGATTTTTTTTTTTTTTTTTTTTTTTTTTTTTTTTTTTTGAGACAGAGCAGAGGTTTTTAAAACAGCTGCCTGGGGAAGCGGCGGGACTCAGGGGAAGGCGGCGCTGCCAGAAAGTGTTAACCCCACAGGCGCTGACATCTGGCAGGAGCCAGGGCTTTGGCAGAGCCCCGTCTCCCCATACTAGTCTGTACAGGGGACCTGTCCCACCTGCTGATTTATCATTCCCTAATGTCAAGGGGATGGGATGTTGAAACTGTGGCTAGAATGTGAAATACGAAAACCACGAAGACTATGATTT
Organism: Piliocolobus tephrosceles; assembly: GCF_002776525.5. NCBI lineage: Eukaryota > Metazoa > Chordata > Mammalia > Primates > Cercopithecidae > Piliocolobus > Piliocolobus tephrosceles. The sequence goes on along the minus strand of NW_022291644.1, from coordinate 37,567 downwards.
AGCATCCGGGGAAGATCAGCACTAGCCTGCAGAAGAGCTTGTAAATGGGAGACATCCTCAGCCCTCGCCTGTAGGTTTTTTACTCCAACACTCAAGCTGGGGATCTGGGCGGGCAGAGCGTTCTTGGATTAGAGCAGACAGAGGCAAAAGTGGAATTAGTAAGAGCAAAACCATTTTTTTTTTTTTTTAATTATACTTTAAGTTCTAGGGTACATGTGCATAACATGCAGGTTTGTTACATATGTATACTTGTGCCATGTTGGTGTGCTGCACCCATCAACTCGTCAGAACCCATCAATTCATCATTTATGTCAGGTATAACTCGCCAATGCAATCCCTGCCCCCTCCCCCCTCCCCATGATAGGCCCCAGTGTGTGATGTTCCCCTTCCCGAGTCCAGGTGATCTCATTGTTCAGTTCCCACCTATGAGTGAGAACATGAGGTGTTTGGTTTTCTCTTCTTGTGATAGTTTGCTAAGAATGATGGTTTCCAGCTGCATCCATGTCCCTACAAAGGGCCAAACTCATCCTTTTTTATGGCTGCATAGTATTCCATGGTGTATATGTGAAACATTTTCTTAATCCAGTCTGTCACAGATGGACATTTGGGTTGATTCCAAGTCTTTGCTATTGTGAATAGTGCCACAATAAACATACGTGTGCATGTGTCTTTGTAGTAGCATAATTTATAATCCTTTGGGTATATACCCAGTAATGGGATGGCTGGGTCATATGGTACATCTAGTTCTAGATCCTTGAGGAATTGCCATACTGTTTTCCATAATGGTTGAACTAGTTTACAATCCCACCAACAGTGTAAAAGTGTTCCTGTTTCTCCACATCCTCTCCAACACCTGTTGTTTCCTGATTTTTTAATGATTGCCATTCTAACTGGTGTGAGATGGGATCTCATTGTGGTTTTGATTTGCATTTCTCTGATGGCGAGTGATGATGAGCATTTTTTCATGTGTCTGTTGGCTGTATGAATGTCTTCTTTTGAGAAATGTCTGTTCATATCCTTTGCCCACTTTTTGATGGGGTTGTTTGTTTTTTTCTGGTATATTTGTTTGAGTTCTTTGTAGATTCTGGATATTAGCCCTTTGTCAGATGAGTAGATTGCAAAAATTTTCTCCCATTCTGTAGGTTGCCTGTTCACTCTGATGGTAGTTTCTTTTGCTGTGCAGAAGCTCTTTAGTTTAATTAGATCCCATTTGTCAATTTTGGTTTTTGCTGCCGTTGCTTTTGGTGTTTTAGACATGAAGTCCTTGCCCATGCCTATGTCCTGAATGGTACTACCTAGATTTTCTTCTAGGGTTTTTATGGTATTAGGTCTAACATTTAAGTCTCTAATCCACCTTGAATTAATCTTCGTATAAGGAGTAAGGAAGGGATCCAGTTTCAGCTTTCTACTTATGGCTAGCCAATTTTCCCAGCACCATTTATTAAATAGGGAATCCTTTCCCCATTTCTTGTTTTTGTCAGGTTTGTCAAAGATCAGATGGTTGTAGATGTGTGGTATTATTTCTGAGGACTCTGTTCTGTTCCATTGGTCTATATCTCTGTTTTGGTACCAGTACCATGCTGTTTTGGTTACTGTAGCCTTCTAGTATAGTTTGAAGTCAGGTAGCGAGACGCCTCCAGCTTTGTCCTTTTGACTTAGGATTGTCTTGGCAATGCGGGCTCTTTTTTGGTTCCATATGAACTTTAAAGCCGTTTTTTCCAATTCTGTGAAGAAACTCATTGGTAGCTTGATGGGGATGGCATTGAATCTATAAATAACCTTGGGCAGTATGGCCATTTTCACGATATTGATTCTTCCTATCCATGAACATGGTATGTTCTTCCATTTGTTTGTGTCCTCTTTGATTTCACTGAGCAGTGGTTTGTAGTTCTCCTCGAAGAGGTCCTTTACATCCCTTGTAAGTTGGATTCCTAGGTATTTTATTCTCTTTGAAGCAATTGTGAATGGAAGTTCATTCCTGATTTGGCTCTCTGCTTGTCTGTTACTGGTGTATAAGAATGCTTGTGATTTTTGCACATTAATTTTCTATCCTGAGACTTTGCTGAAGTTGCTTATCAGCTTAAGAAGATTTTGGGCTGAGACGATGGGGTTTTCTAAATATACAATCATGTCATCTGCAAACAGGGACAATTTGACTTCTTCTTTACCTAACTGAATATCCTTGATTTCTTTCTCTTGCCTGATTGCCCTAGCCAGAACTTCCAACACTATGTTGAATAGGCGTGGTGAGAGAGGGCATCCCTGTCTTGTGCCAGTTTTCAAAGGGAATTTTTCCAGTTTTTGCCCATTCAGTATGATATTGGCTGTGGGTTTGTCATAAATAGCTCTTATTATTTTGAGGTACGTTCCATCAATACCGAATTTATTGAGCGTTTTTAGCATGAAGGGCTGTTGAATTTTGTCAAAAGCCTTTTCTGCATCTATTGAGATAATCATGTGGTTCTTGTCTTTGGTTCTGTTTATATGCTGGATTACGTTTATTGATTAGCAAAACCACTTCTGTGCCTCTATGGGGATAGTGCAGGCCAGCGCCGGGAGGACCAAAGTAAATTTTAATTAAACAGAGACGTGATGTTGAAGGATAAATAAAACAACTTGGGGTGTAAACAGCTCAAATCAGGGATTCAAGTACACCTGCGGGTGACTAGACCTGATAATTTGTAGTCTCGGAGAAGATGCAGATGAGTAGGATAATATCTGCAAATTTTGTTCCTTAAAAGAAATAATAGCTTGAATTTTAAGGAGGTACTAAATAAAAGAACTAAGTGGGAGAATGATTTTAAGTTATTTGTGGAGAAAAAGGTGAGTTAGCAAAGGAAACACAAAACAACGTGTGTGTAAATCTTGCATCAAAAAAAGTAAAAAAGTAAAAGATCAATGCTTTGTGTGATTTCTTTCTTCCCTCCTAGGATTTACATAGTGTATTGAAGTTTTTCTTTTTTTTTTTTTTTCCTTTTTTTTTTTTTTTTTTTTTTTTTTT
>NW_022291644.1:0-34466 GCF_002776525.5 Piliocolobus tephrosceles | reverse complement strand
TTTTTTTTTTTTTTTTTTTGCATTTCCACCTTTCAGCATGACCCTATTTACAGGGAAAAATGCAGTTTCCACATTGTTGGTTATCAAAATAAGCGTTGACAACCATTCCCTCAATGTTTACGGTTTGTTTTAATTGCTTCCTGTCATACCAAATGCATCTACCAAATGGATTTTAACAACTGGCCTCAAGACATGGGCGTGCTGCATTGAAAGTTAAATAGGACAGCTTGACTACTGAATCCTGAGGTTCATTCGTTTGTTTATTCTTTCAGCCAGAAAAACTACTGCCCCAGGCACTATACAGGAATGAACAAGTCTGCCTGCCTTTACAAAGCACGCTATCTGCTCAATGGGATGATACAAAAAGTGTGTGTGTGTGTGTGTGTGTGTGTGTGTGTAGCTGGTACCCAGCTGGAGTGCTGAGTCCATTTTGCAAAAATAGGCAGAAATATATATAAAGGAGTTATTTTTCTGTCCAGCAATATTGGGCAGTGGAACTTTGCCAGAAGTCAGTACTTCAGGTAACTGAGGATAATCATTCTTAAGAACCAATTTAAAAATTGTAAAAGAATGTTTGCTGGGAATCACTCTAAAATATAGTACTTACTTCTCTGCCTTCCTTTCATTTGGTCATGATGACCCTTGACTACAGTTGCTTTAATACAGGGAGTCAGGGGCCTGGGAGGTTTTATTTACTTGTGTATTTATTGTATGTCACAGTTTCATCCTTATTGCTGTGTGATTTGGGGCCGTTAACCTTGCTAATTGTGCTTCATCTGTAAAAGGAGGGGGTGGACTTCAGTAGAAGTTCTTTAAAGGCCTATTCTAGCTTTGATGTTTGTTGCTTACGTTGTGCCATCAGTAAAGTCTCAGTGCCTTGACACCATGGAAGGAAGTGTGCCCCCTTGGGAAATGCCCATAGTATGTGAGGACTCGGGACCTTTGCTAGGATCAAGGCTGTGCTTGTTAGAATTGTGTCCAAGGTACCTGCAGACATGTTCTGAGGGAGGCTGTGCAAAGCTCTTGAAGGTTTCCAGGTCATGAACTTGTCAGCCTCTGTGAACTTGTCAGGATGCTCACAGGCTTCTTTTTGTTTTGTTTCTCTCTTGCTCCTATTTATTTATTTGGCTTGTTTCTGCTTTCAGTCATAGACTGGAAAATTGAGGTCACTTTAAACCTTATCTCTAGATAAATGGAGTATAACTACACATATACACCTTCCAATTGTGCTATTCAGAGGCAGAGGGAAATTTTTCCTACTGTGCATCTCTAAATTTCCAGAACAATGGCACAGAATACATTCCACTTTTCTGTTCATCAATTAAATTGGCTTCTTCTCTGAAACTGCTATCAAGGAATTCAGCAAACATTTAGTAAGTAGGCACCTTCTCTACTCCAGCCCTGGGAGAGCTGCTGAAAATAGAGAGATGAAAAGCCTGATCCCTAACAGGGCAAAGTTCCCTGGTATGTGCAGCTCACTGGCATAATGTCATGACACAGCCCTGCATGATGCACTGGTCTCACCACACTCTCTCATGGGTTTGTCATTCAGATGCATTTTTATGTTTTGCCCCAGATAAAGACCTAAAAAGTGCAAGTGAAATTCCGCTGTTCTGTTAAAATAGAAAACACATTTGATGTTGCCTATATTTATGCCTTCTCCACATATTTGATCATTAAAGGGTCATTGTTATTTGCTGTCATAACAATATGATGTAATACATGATTATTGTGGAAATCTTGGAAAATAAAGAAAACTTGGAAAAGGGGAATAAAAATCTGCATGAGTTGCTCCACTTATAGGCAACTACTGCCAACATTCTGGCCTATTTCCTTCAGGTCTGTATTCTTACTTACTGACACTTTGCCAGGCACTGTGCTAGTGACACTGTAATGAATGACTACATCCTCCCCTCAGAGCTCACAGCTTAGAGACCTTGTGTTAAGTGTGATGACCTGGAAGTACAAAAAGAAAGTAGGAGGGACTTGACCTCGGGGCACTTCCATGGACTCTGGGTTTATGAAAGGGTTTCCAGAGGGAGAGGCATTTAAGTTGAGACCTCATAGCACTTCCATGGACTCTGAGTTTAGGGAAGGGTTTCCAGAGGGAGAGATATTTAAGTTAAGACCTAAAGAATCAGGGGAAGTTGTCCAGGAGATGGGAAGGATGGCAATGGGGGGAAGGCATAAGTGAAACATGGCTTTGGGGTGACTGGAGGGCAGAGAGCTGAGGCCTCTAGGAGGAGGAGTGATAAGAGATGGTGCTGCGGAAGTAAGCCAGGCCCCAGGCAGGGAGCTTATCAACCCAGTTATTACTATTCTGTAGCAACAACTTTGGGTCCTGAGTCTTTCTGGCTTTATTTCATTTTAGATTCTGCACTTAATATCATAGCATAATCTTGTTTTATATTAATGTAAATTATTTTAATGGATATATAATATTCCCCCAATGGATGAGGCATCATTGACTTAACTGTGCTCCTTTTGTTGAAGATGAATCTACCAAGAATTTAAAACAAAAAATAGCCTCTTTTTTTTTTTTTTTTTGCTTCACATTCCACTTCCCTTGTGGTTCTCCATGGTCTCCAGGTAATAGTAAAACTGGAACATTCTAAGCAAGATAGATACATTCATGTTCTTTTACCCCAAATCAGAATTTGGACCATCAACCAGAATCCACTGCTTCAGGACTCCTGGCGGCAGCTGTTAAATTCCCTTCCAGAAGCAGAATCAACACAGCTTTCATTTCTTCCTCTAAGCGGCCCACTCCTGCATCCAAAGAAACATCAAGGGCACAGAACCTGTTTCTAGGTAGTACCAAATCCCCTCTTCCTTCCAAGACCCCACTGGTCTCCCCCTCCTCCCCCTCCTCTAAAAAAACTAGGATCAGAATCGGTTGACAAAATATCAACCTTTTATTAAAGAAAACACTTTAGAAGAAAGAATCATTGCAGACAAAATCGTGTATGATGAAACACACTCTTTCATCCCTCTTAACCCAGGAAAGTTATGAGCACTCATTCATACTTTCATTCCTTGGCTTATTCAACAAGTACTTATTTGGTGTTAGGCCACCCTCTGAGTATAGAGTAAGGGCCAAAACCAACCTGGCTGCTGCCTTGCAGACCCTACAGCTGAGAAAAGAGTCTGACATTCCACAAATAAACATATCAAGTATTTTATGACCTACGGTGGTAGGTGGTGCTATGAAGGTAAACAGATGTGAAGGAAAAAGCATAGCAAATCTAAGGAATTGGAAGGAGGCTGTGGCTGTGCACAATGAGGGCATAGGAGAATGTTGTCAAATGAGCAAAAGAAGTTTTCTCATTTTTTTTCCTCTTTCTCCTTAACATAGCCATAGAAAGTCTTGTGGGAGATGGAGTATATCTGCCCATTTGGAAACCAAAAGCTCATCTTCAGATTGGGAGCGCTTGGCAGTGGGGCAAGGGAACACTTCCTGTCACCTTCGATTCCTTCAGCCTCCTATTTCCTTTGGTCTTTGAGGCCCTCAGGGCCAGTAACCTGGTTATGAAGGCAGCTCTCGAGAAAATTAAAATACTAAAAGCAAACATGAATGAAGAAATTCTGTTTATGTAGGTGCCATTTATGTACAGCTCATTGATTTCCCTTCTGTTGGTTGTTCTTAAAAAGTATCTTATAAAGATAGAATGTTTTTGTGAGCACAGTTGTTAATATTAATGTTATATTTCTATTAGTTCATTCTCATGCTGCTGTAAGGACAGGCCAGAGACAAACCCAGGTAATTTATAAAGAAAAGAGGTTTAATTGACTCACAGTTCTGCATGGCTGGGGAAGCCCCAGGAAACTTGCAGTCCTGGCAGAATACACCTCTTCATAAGGCAGCAGGAGAGGGAAGAAGGCATCTCTTCACAGGACAGCAGGAGAGAGAATGAGAGCCAAGTGAAGGAGGAAGCCCGTTATAAAACCGTTGGATCTCATGAGAATTCGATTACTATCATGAGAAAAGCATCAGGGTAAGTGCCCCCATGATTCAATTACCTCCTACTGGGTCCCTCCCATGACATGTGGGGATTATGGGATTACAATTCAAGATGAGATTTGGATGGGGACACAAAGCTAAACCATATCAATATCCAACACCCACAGATTCTCAGAGAAGTAAGATTACCCTTAGACTACGTTATTGATGTACTCTGCCTAACCAAATCAGTTGGAACTCTTTCGGTTACAAGTGACAGAAAACCCAACTCAAGTTGGATTAAACAAAGAGGGAATTTTCTGGCTCATGTGACTCGATAGTCCTGGGCTAGGGTTAAGTGTCAGGCGCAATGTAATGTGGGGGTTAAACAATATTATTAGTACTCAGCACAGCTCTGTTCTTCCCATGTGTTGACTTTGTTCTCAGATAGTATCTCCCTTTGGGGTCAGAAGGCAGCTGCTGCATCTCAGCTTAAAATCATGTAGTGAAAAGGGAGCTGAATACAACTAGTGCCCACCCTGGGAGCTGGGATGTGAGGGGTGGAAGGAAATCCATCCAGTGCATATGGCTGACGGTGAGGGAGGCATGGACCCTGAAAAAAATGCAAGGTATTAAACTTTTCTTTTTTAGAAGAAAGATAAATCCTCTAACAGTCCTGTCCCCTAAAAAAAATCACTATATCTCAAACTTAACTTTTGATAGGACCCACTTATGTTACTTGATAGAAGAGAAACTCAGAGAATGGGCCTTTGTTACTTTCTCAGGAAGCCAAGTTACAAGTTGAAGGTGGACATCCTCCTTTCTTTTTATACCATTTATTTTCAACCTAACAGAATTTCCTTGAAATATTGTGATATTTGCTGGGCACCCTTACCCAGCTACCTGTACCAATCCAGACTTACCGCATTTTTATGGATCTTCTATCATTTCATTGAGACTGGGAGGAAGGGACATGTCATCCTAAAAACTGAGTCTACCGTTTTTCACTCATTCAACTTTGAAACACACCTTGTTTTGCTGTTTGCAGTTGTGAGGGAGTGAGAAATGTAACATTTTTTGCAAAATGTTTCAAATACTGGAGACGCAGTAACATCCCATTTCTGGCAACCCCTAGGGGAAAGGAGGAAGCAGTAATGAGCAAAACCCTCCTGGGGAAAAGAGCACAGGGGATGAAGTGTGAGTGGTTACTCCTCAGTGACGCAGGGTCCGAGCAAGTCAGGGCTTCTGAGGGAGGCTGCTGCCAAGGGCTCTGACTTGCCTGCCCCATGGGCCAAGGCTTGCCTTAGCCACAATATTTTACTATGCCCAGACAAAAAGGAAATTCATCAACAGAGAGCATGTCAAGTGTATGGCCACTGCCAAGAATGAGAGCCAGAATCTCCCAGTCAGGCTTCTCCTTGACCTTTCAGCTTTCATGAGGGTGGAGCCAAGCCAGGTGAACCAACCTGAGCACCTCTGTGTACAAGCCTGTGGTTTGCTTGGGAAAGTGAGTGCTTGCAAGGGCTGCTTATGGCTCCTCAGCCTGAATGAGGATGTCCATTGTAACAGAGCTGTGTGTATGCTGTGAGTCTGCCCATCCAAGTTTGCAGGCAGAAGATATGCATGCCTTCTTTGGAGGGTGTGGAGGCTGGATGTGGCTTTCTCCAAACTGTTTTACTTTATTTTTTCCTGTGATGTCCATCCAGCCAGTCTGCATAGCATCTGCCTTTTCCGGTCAAGAGGTTTGCCGGAGAAGATACTAAGGGAACACATAACGAGGGCAGAGCCACACAGTATCACTTACAGCTTAAGGACAGTCAGCACCTCTGGGCTTAGACTAGATAGAACCCATTTACATGATACAACAGAAGAGAAACTCATGGAATAGAAGGTCTTTGCTACTTTCTCAGGAAGTTGAGCATCTTCCTTTCCTTTTGTGCCAAATTCAACTTAATTTATGAATTTGACTGGGCCTGACCCCTTACCATACCTTGCCCACTTTCAGGCAGACCATGCACCAACATGGGGAGGTAGGCACTGGAATACAGAAATGTTTGCTAAGGCCATTTGATGTGCAGGAACATCCAAAGGATAAGCTTGGGGCCCTGATTCCTTTGCTAACTAGGTGGGTGGCATTGGGTGACTTTCTTTCTCTCTATGGGCCACATTCTCTTCAATAGTAAAATAGGTAATAGTCAGAATGATTTTCATGGCCTTGTATAATTCTCACATTAAGATAGGACAGTGCATAAAAATTCAGTTACCTCAATCACCATTCTAAGAGGAAACAGGAAAATGTGGCACCATTGTAAGTTCTCTTTCTCCCCCTAGGACCATTGCACAACGCTAGAAGTGATGTCTGCCCCCCATGATAGAGTGAGCACCTCCCTGATGGGGCTGGGCATGGCATGGGGCTGCACATCAGCACGGAGGCCTGGGCTCCCTTTGTACTGGCAAAACACCCGAGCTTCACTTGGATTCAGGGACCATCCCTAACCTGTCACTATGTGGGAGGTACCACATGGAAGACACAGAGATATAGAAAATACAGTCTCCACCCTCAGGATTTCTAGCTAATCTGAGCTTCTTCTAGTTACTCAATGCTTCTCCTTTTTCTTGTTTACTTCTAAACTTTGTACATGCTGTGGCCTCAGCCTGAAATGCTCTCTTTGTTGCCCTGTTACTAGGACTGCTGTATACAGCTGTGGAAATGTCATGCTACGTAATTCTAGGCCTATTTACATAAACGTATATGATGCCCTCAGAAATGTGCAGTGTATAACTTATACAACTGCACAGCAGGGCTCCAACTGCCACCTCCACCCCATTTCCCCTATCTGGGTGTAGCTCATACTCATCTCAGTTTTCAGCTTAGTCATTACATTTCCTTTCCTTCTGACCATCTTCCTTTCTTCCTTCTCTCCCTCTTTCTTCCTGTCTCTCACATTTATTGACCACCTACTTTGTGCCAGGACCTGTGCTAGGAGCTGGGTATACAACCATAACAAAAGAGAGTCCCTGCTCTTGTGAAACATTTATATTGTTCTTCCTCCAAGAAGCCTTCCCTGACTGCACCATAATTGTATCAGGTGCCTGTTGACTGACCAATGAACAGCTCTCACCTGGGGACCTTGTGCCCTAGAATGTAGGGCCTCTGGTGTGAAGGAAATCTGAGGGTAGAAGGGGCTGGGGGAGGCTGAGCTGGAGCTCCATTCCTTCTAGTTTTCTGTCCTCAGGAGTGCCCTGGGACATTTATGAACCTCATTAGTAAAGCAGCAATAAATGTGGGACCCAGAGCATGGCTTCTTCCTGCCAGGGAGGCCACAAAGTTCCAGAACGTCCCAGGGATGCATGGGGCACAACCCAAGCCTGCCTCCTGGGGCTGCAAAACAATCCCTGAAGAGTCCTCTCCAGAGGAGGGTGCAGTCACCTGCAAGGAGGCAGTTGAGCTGAAGGTGTTCTCCAGGAGGCTTAAAATTGCCGGGCTCCTTCTACAAATGCCTTCCCAACACTGTTTAGGGTGGTGAATGCCAGGAAACTAATGAATCTGAGCTTAGTGAATTAATTGTTGATGAAATAATGTGAATAGTGTGCTTCCTGTTCATCAATCTCTACAGAAATTAATTAGCCCCACTTGGCAGCAAGCAGGATTGAATTTTAAACTTAATTTACGAATTTGGAGAAACTATCTATGGGAAGTCTTGCCTGGAGGACCTTCCGTGGCTGCTTCATGTCCCAACAGGCCTTGCCTTTCATAGAAGACATGATTGCTTTAAGAGGGTCCCAACCAGAGACAGGGACGATGGAGGAGGAAAGAGGGGAAGGTAGGACTGAACACAGGCTTTGATTGTGAGGCTCCAGCCAGACCCACGCTTCCTCCTGCCTTCCTGCCTCAACTCTCCCCGGTGGACCCCTCACCAGATGAAGGTCTGTTAGCTGAGCTAGGGGATGATGACTCAGAGCAACGGGGCTGACTTTCAGGCAAGGCCTGAATTTGGTTTTAATTTTGCTGTGCTGTGTGCATGAACTAAAATTGCAGGATGATGAGAAAGAAAAATACATCTAATAAGAAGTGTATTTTTTGGACTTTTTTTTAGTTCAATGTGATTTTATTTAAAAATGTGTATAGCTGAAGGAGGGATATGATCTTCTTGTTAAATGAAACCAATTTTCACAGTATGTATTTGGCCATTTTAGCTTTGTAGTGAATAGTAACAGAAAAGGAAGTTTCTGTTCAAGATCCTCACTCCAGCACTCAGCCAGCTGCTTGGCAAGATGACACATTTCCTGGTCTGAGGCTCAGAGCCAATCCTCTCACCCAAGTGGAACACCAATTCTCCTCCAGGCATACACACACACACATCTTATTTTCACTACTCTACACAGGGCCCTGAGAATCCTTAATTTTAAAGTTGGGCAAAACATGAAAGGATTCCTTAACTCATTGTGTGCGACAAATCCAACTACCTTTTAACTCTTAACAATCGCAAGTATAAAATACTTGAAATTTACAAGATGCTCCATTTAATGGAACAACTCAAATGCTAAAAAATTAGGTCAAGTAACATGCTTTAATATTTTTAAATGTTACTTAAAACTTATTGAGACAAGATAGCAGCACATTCTTGGTATTATAAACTCCTACTGATGACTGCTACTTGATGGTCAAAAACATTGAAAACAGAGAAGAAACCATACTGGATACAACAATGTCTGCAGGGAATGTCATGTTTTACATTTTGTTAACTGAAATTAAACCTGACAAAAAACCAAAGATCTACAAACCGACACCCATGTCATTTTAAATGATGAGGTAGATTGTTTCCTATGCAGTAAAGTGAAGACAACAAAAAAATTCCATACAACTTCCAAATCCTCTTTAAAAAAACGTTTGGGTTATAGTCACTTTCACAAACAAGACATTCATAAACTGTAAGATGGAGAGGTCATACTCAGGCAGGTTCTGTACTTGATGTGTTACTTGGAGATTCAATAATCAGTCTTGGGTCAATCAACTCTCTCCAAAATACAGTGATCTTGCTCTCCTGTGTCACAGTGTACTCCACTATCTCAGTTCCATTTTCATTGTGATAAACCAAATCAAATTTCCCAGGTTCTCTCAAGGCAGGTAAGGATGAAAGAATTTCTATATCTACTTGCTGGATCTCTGGATTGTGACTTAATATTCTTCCTTCCTTGTAATCAGAGACATCAGGAGGGTAACTGGATGTTAGTTCCAAAAGGTTAAATGCAATCTTTTCTCCAACTTGAGGGGCAGCTGCTAACAGTGATAACTGACTATAGTCCTTCTTGTGTGTCTCTACCAGATTCTGGATAATAGCAGATGAATTTGTTACCATGTCATTTAATTGCTGTCACCTCTGGTTGTCTGGCTTCTATTTTCAACACAGGAAACAGGATGCCCTCATCCTCAACCTCTCCCCAGCATGCCCCGTCCCTTAGCTCTTTTCCAAGAAAAAAGTTTCTCTCCTCTACCCCATCTTCTTCCTAAATTAGTGGGGAGAGACACACTGGGAGAAGGACCAGGAGCTTGTCCGCCACCATTTGAGCCAGAACACCTCCATCCAGGAGCACCTGCAGTCTGTGATGACAGCCCTGGGACTGGACAACCTCTTCCTGCAAAAAGGCCTACTGTCTTTAAGAAACCCACAGCACACTCCGGGGTGCTCGATGACATTGGTCATCTGACTGTGAACTAGAGTCTGAACTAGAAGATGTTGTTCCGGAGGTCTTGCCCTTGCTGGGGGTATGGCTAAAGCCAGGTGTTTTTTTTGTTTTTGTTTTTGTTTTTTTTTTTGAGACGGAGTCTCGCCCTGTCGCCCAGGTTGGAGTGCAGGGGCGCGATCTCGGCTCACTGCAACCTCCGCCTCCCGGGCTCACGCCATTATCCTGCCTCAGCCTCCCGAGCAGCTGGGACTACAGGCGCCCGCCACTACGCCGGGCTAATTTTTTTTTTTTTTTTTTTGTATTTTTAGTAGAGACGGGGTTTCACCGCGTTCGCCACAATGGTCTGGATCTCCTGACCTCGTGATCCGCCTGCCTCAGCCTCCCAAAGTGCTGGGATTACAGGCGTGAGCCACCACGCCCAGCCTAAAGCCAGGTTTTCTACCAGTTTGTCTGCAGTTGTATTTTTGGTAGAGGGTCCTTCCTTTGATAACTCAGTTGGTAATTTCTCTGAGGAATTTCTGGCCTCCAACGTGACTTTGCTGGGACCATCACTATAGATTCATCACAAGACTCAGACTCCTAGGGGGAACTGGGACTCTCTTTTGGGCAAATGCTTACAATACCTTTCCTTTTGGCTTTAACAAGGCTGTTTCTAGCAGAACTTTTTGGAGATCTACATCTCCGATTGGCCCAGTCTTTTACTGCCTGTATTTTAGGAGACTTGGGATTCTTGGCCTTTTTTTTTATATTCACATTTCTCCTTTTTCTTTGGGGATTTTCTTTTGGTCTCTTCATTATCACCCATGGTGCCACAGGTTTTCTTTTTTCTTTCTTTTTTTTTTTTTTTTTTTTTTACTCACAGTTTTATCTGTGACAGCTTCTGGTTCCAGATCCAAGACCTTCTCATTATTGTTATTGTTCTCTTGCCTCTTCTAATGCTTCTTTGAATATTTGTAATCTGGTTCAGTTTCTTCATCCTCCTCTAACTGAAATGCCCCTTCTTTGCTTTTCTAAGAGATAAATTAGTGTCCCGATACTGATGACTACGGGATTCTCAGCGGCTCCTCTCTCTTCTAATTTAACGCTGAGGCAGTCGTTGTCTCTCACCAGGCACGCGCTCTTGGTGGCGGGCAGGAGGCCCCCCCTCCAGATAGAGGCTTAGGAGGGCCCCAGAACTGAAGCCGAAACGCTGGTGGATGAGACTAACGAGATCTGTGATGACTCGGCATCTGTTCAAGTCGACCAGAAGCCAGAAGGCCGTACAGTGCGGGGTAACTGTCGGTGGATAATCAGATTGAAACCGTAGCCTAACGATCTCAGAAGCTGCCATCTTGCTTGGTGCTCAGCGGAAGTCCAGATATATTTTGGACTATTTTTAAATTGAGTTTGGGGGCCGGGGGCATCTTCTTGAGTCTGGAGAGACTAATTTGAGGAATCTGCTCCAATGGGGCATGAATTAGAGCCTTGATCCTATATGCCCCTGAGTGGAACCCAGAACAGCTGCTGGCTTTCGTGAGTGAGCAGTCAGCCCTTGTCACCATGCAGGTCAGGCTCTCTGATTGGAGCTAGTATGTTCAGGAATCCCAATCAGATATCTCTGCTGGGCAGTCAAAAATCCTGTGTAGGCAGGGTGTGGTGCCTCATGCCTGTAATCCCAGCACTTTAGAAGGCCAAAGCAGGTGGATCACCTGAGGTCAGGGGTTCGAGACCAGCTTGGCCAACGTGGTGAAACCCCATCTCTACTGAAAATACAAAAATTAGCCGGGCGTGGTGGCAGGTGCCTGTAATCCCAGCTACTCAGGGGGGCTGAGGCAGGAGAATGGCTTGAACCCAGGAGGTGGAGGTTACAGTGAGGTGAGATCGTGCCATCGCACTCCAGCTTGGGGAACAAGAGTGAGACTTCATCTCAAAAAAAAAAAATCCTCTGTAGACCACCACTAAGCAGTGACCCCAACCTCTCCAGTCTTGGCTTATGTGATAGAGTGTGTGAATGCCTATCTGTGTGGTGTACATGCTTTTTTTTTTTTTTTTTGATGGGATCTCACTCTGTCCCACAGGCTGGGATGCATTGGCATAATTATGGCTCATTATGGCTCATTACAGCCTCAACCTCCAACCTCTCAGGTTGAGGCAATCCTCTCACTTCAGCCTCCTGAAAAACTAGGGCCACAGGGACGTGCCACCACGCCCTGCTAATTTTCAAATTGCTACGTTGCCCAAGCTTGCTATGTTGCCCAAGCTGGTCTTGAACTCCTGAGCCCAAGCAATTCTCCCACCTTGGCCTCCTGACATGCTGAGGTTACAGGCATAAGCCACTCCACCCAGCTGGCACATGCTTTTTTATGTCCCAAAAACGTTCGTTTTATCATGGCAAGTCTGTGAACCACTGAGTGAAGATAGGAGGGAAAGGTGTAATGGAATGTGTTCTAATCTAACCAAAAAGTTCTCACCAGCCTCAAGAGTCAGGAAAGGACTAGAGCCCCTGTGTTCCTACTACTTAGAATCATTTCCAATACTTAGAATTATTCAGTAATTCAACCATTCATTAAGGCTTGAGGATACAGCAGGGAATGTGCCCGTGAAGCTTAGAGTTATTATGAACACAGACATAAGCTTTCAGTTCTGGTTTCCTATTCTATTAAAACTTAGGCACACATATCCCTGATTCTAAAAAATTTTTAAAGGTAACACCCCCACAAAACCAATAAATACTAGATAATGGGATAGATACTGGAAAGAGAACAGGCTGTAGGGATAGGCTGGCTCTTCCCCTTACTAGCTATGTGACCTTGGACAATTTATTTAACCTGTTCTTTGGCAAAATGTTCTTTTTTTTTTTTTTTTTTTAATTTGTGATATTATTACCAGCTCACTCAGGCTGTGTCTGCCCTTTGTTTACCTTTGTTCTCAAACTGCCAAATATATAATTCCACGGTTCTTTCAGGTAGCTTCGTGGGAGAAAGTAGATTGCATAAACAAAGGTGTGCATAGCGACGACTCGAGTTGGAATGGATAGGAAAGCTTTTGATGTGCTAAGGGAACCAAAGCATGGTCTTCCTTCAGCCCAACTTCCCAGCTAAATTGATAAGTCACTGTTCTGTAACAAATGTCCTTTACTTTCTACCCTACCCTCACCCCCATTCCCATGCCTTTACCCAATCAGGGTCTGTGGCCTGAAGCTCCATTCCCTGCCTTCTCAGATGAAAAGGCTGTCAGGCCCAGCTCACATACTACCTCACCTCCGTGAGGGCTGCCTCTATGGTATTCTTTAGAGGTAATTTCGTTCTCCTTTCTGGCACTACATCACTCTTGAAATGCAACCATTTGCATACTATCTCACCTACAAATTGCAAAGTCCTCAGGAGAAAGACTGTGCGTTCTTAATCTTCTTTGTCCTCCATTGTCTTAACACTGAAGAAGGACTCTGTCTTGTTTGTTCTGTCTACATCACCCTGGGAATACTTGAGAATAAATTATTGTTTACAGAATATGATGAAATTTAATGACAGAGGTCTTAATGTTAAGTCTGATTGTGCTGAATATGTAAACATTGTTCTTGACCGAAAGCAAACAAGCAGAGCGATTCTCTTTAGTGCCCTATCGCCCAGAAATGTGACTTGGTACTGTTTTTCTGTCTTTCCTCCCTCCTTCCTTATTCTTTCTGCTGTTTACATATTACCCCAGCATGGATAATGGAGACCAAGACTTGACAATAAGAGCCCAGAGACCAGGGTTCAAATCGCAGCTCTGCCCCTTACTAGCTGAGTGATCCTGCACAAGCCATTGAATTTGCGTGGGCTTCAGTTTTTGAACTGTAAATAAGGACATCTGGTTGCCTATCTCCAGAATTGCTGTGAAAGTTAAGTGAGATGGTATACACATGAGTACTTTAAAATGGTGCAGTGTTTTCACCATGTAAACATCATTGAGCTGTACAGTTAAAACACGGATGTATATTTTAGTGAAAAAAAATTTTTTTTTTTTTTTTTTTTTTTGAGACGGAGTCTCACTCTGTCACCCAGCCTGGAGTGCAGTGGTGTGATCTCGGCTCACTGCAAGCCCCACTTCCTGGGTTCATGCCATTCTCCTGCCTCAGCCTCCCGAGTAACTGGGACTACAGGCACCCACCACCACGCCAGGCTAAATTTTGTATTTTTTTTTTTTTAGTAGAGATGGGGTTTCATCGTGTTAGCCAGATGACCTCGATCTCCTGACCTCATGATCCACCACCTCAGCCTCCCAAAGTGCTGGAATTATAGGCATGAGCCACACGCCCGGCCAGTGAAAGTTTCTTTATAGCAGTTTGTTCAGACAATTTCAATTGCGTGGCTATTAAACTGATTGCTGAAGAAAAAGGTGAAAGAATGATGTCAAGTTAGCTTTAAGTCATTAATACAGTGTTGAATAGATACTGAGCTTATATGGGAACTAGCCAGTTCACTGTACTGAGACAGCTCCACATTTTGTTCATTATTACTTCCTAAATCTCAGTGTTTTAATTTTACCCTATTCAAATACAATAGAACTGCCTTTTGGTAATCTGGGAACTTGTATTTGAAGTCAAATTTAGGAGCTCTTTGTGGAAAAGTACATGATAGAGTAAAGGATGATTTATTAGGTTACTCATGAATTTTGTCTTTAAAATACTGCCTGGGATAGACAAGCCATTATAATTGTTTGGTTTTGTTTGTTTACTGCTCTAGACTCAGTGCTTTGCACAGTGCCTGAAAAGCTGTCCTCATTTACTTGAGAACTAATGGGTACCCAGGACCCAGGACTCTCAGTGTTAAAGCCGGGAAAGTCCCGGGCAAACTAAGATGGTTGGCACATGGAGATGCTGATATATTTGTGAAAGGAAAGGAGGGAGGAAGCAAGGAAGGCAATTAATTGGTAAATAAATTTTGGTACTATAGAACCCTCCTTTCCTTGAAATTTTCTAGAACTATATGTCATATATGCCTATTTTAAACGTTTTGGTATTCATGTTTAAAAGCCACTATACTGCACTTTAAACACCATTATCTGGTAAAATGCCCTTCAATGAAATGGTTACTGTTTGGCAAATATTCCATGGCTAGGACCACAGGCAGATGTAAAGATGTGGAAGCTACACACTTTAGACCCAATTGTCCCAATTCTTTTCTCCTGACTTAAGGATTTAATTACTTAAAAAAAAAAAGATTTATAAACCAGAGCGAAGATACCCATGGAGACTGTACTGTATCCATGGACAATTAAATTCTAAATGCTGAGTTTGGGGTTTGATGTTCTCCTGGTTAAAGGCATGTAGGGCTGGAAAAGACCTCAGAAACCCCTCCAGCCCCTTCTGTTACCAAATGGTAAAGTGAGTCCAGGGTGGGCCAGTGCTGGCCCAGGTCTCCTTGGCAAGTTGGTGGAAAGCCTGGACTAGAATGATCCTCTGCTTTTCTCTGTAGGGTGCATGCCACATCTTTCTTCGATTTTCACTGCATTTGTCCTCCTTGCCTTCAGCCTATGAGCACTTTGGATCAAATTATGAAATCACTTGTCAGATTTGAGGATTTCCTGTGCTTCAACGGCATGCACACCTATTTCTATTTCAAAACTAGTTGTGCCTACCTGACCCAGCCTCCTAAAAACTCTCCAAAAAATTGGGTACTGTACAGGTCTAATGAGGGTGCCTGAGAATAAACAATATAAAAGCATTTTATCCATTAATCTCCAAGTGGGTTTCTACTCCTCATTTGAGGGTAAACATTGATGAATGGGGTCCTACAAATGGGCTTCCCTCTGAATGTGTGACTTTGATATGACTGTGAAGAAGAGCAAGTGAAAGTGGAGTGAATATACAGAACAGAGGTGAGAACAAAGCCCAATAGCACAAAGATTAACACAGCAAAACCAAGTCTCAAGACAAAAAGATGATAAGCTCAAAATTACAAGATGACTAATGAAGTACTGGACACCACTGTTATGGACTGAAAGTGTGTGTCCCCCTAAAATGTATTATGTTGAAGCCCTAAGCAGCAGTGTGTATTTGGAGATGGGGCTTTGGGGAGGTAATTAGGTTTAGATGAGGTCATGAGGGTGGGACCCCAAAGATGGAATTAGTGTCCTCAGAAGATAATGAAGAGAGGCCAGAGCACCCTCTACCATTTGAGAACACAATGAGAAGTGTCTGGCTGCAAGCTAGGAAAACAGCCAAACTTTGATCTTGGACTTTCTAGTTTTCAACACTGTAAGAAAATAAACTTTGTTGTTGAAGCCAATCCACCTGTGGTATTTTCTTATGGCAGTGCAAGCAGACTGATACAGCCATATACACAATTCTTCCAACACCCTGGCCTCTTAGCTCCTTGACTTCTTATTCCCTGTGACCCTGCATTCCATCCTACCTAATCACCCACTGCTATCTAAATCACCTGGACCAGGGACTCTCCACCTTCACTGCCCATAAGATTCACCCAGAAAGTCTAAAACTCAACACCTGGACATCACCACAGCCCATTGGAATCACAGTATTTCACAGGGTAGAGCCTGTTATTTAAAAGTTCCCTGGGTGATTCCAGTGTGTGGCTACAATTGAAAACCACTGCAAACACACTCAAGCAAGTTCAAATCAATGAAATGACAACCTAATATAAAATTAGGCAAAGAAGCCAGCATGGTGACTCACACCTGTAACCCCAGCAATTTGGGAAGCTGAGGGAAGAGGATCACTTGAGTCCAGGTGTTCGAGACCACCCTGGGCAACATAGTCTAATTCCATCTCTACAAAAAATACAAAAATTAGCCAAATGTGGCATTGTGCACCTGTAGCCCCAGCTAATTACACTCAGCCAAGTGAGGCTGAGGTGAGAGGATCACCTGAGCCTGGGAGGACGAGGCTGCAGTGAGCTCTGATCTCACCACTGCACTCCAGTCTGGGCAACAGAGCAAGACCCTGTCTCAAAAAATAAAAATAAATTTAAAATTGAAAATAAGCAAAGAAAATAAACAATCAATTTATAGAAGAAATGCAAATGGTTAATAAATGTGTGGGGAAATGTTCATGTTTACCTTCGATACTGATCAGGGAAATGTAACATTAAAAATATATTTTTTAAATATTTCTTACATAATATATATATTATAAATATATTTAATATATTGTGCCATTTTAATAATGCAAAAGCCTAGTAAATGTAGAAAGTTCAATAATTGTGGTATGTCCGCATAATGAAAAATTATTCAGCTACTGATAGAAGGAAGTATAATTGTATGTATTGACATGGAAATAAATATATCTATACATAAGTGTATGATATGAGGAATAAAACAAATCACAGAACAATGTCTGGTATAATCTTTCTTTTTTTATTTTTTTAGAGACGGGGGTCTCACTATGTTGCCCAGGCTAAACTCGAACTCTTGGGCTCAAGCAATCCTCCTGCCTCAGCCTCCTGAGTAGCTGGGACTACAGGGACATACTATCAAGCCCAGCTAATCTCATTCTTGTTTAACAAAATGCTCTCATTACATGCAGAGAGACACATAGATTTATACAAGCATAGAAGACTGTCTTAAAAATCCTTTAACAGTAATTACTTTTAGAGAGTTGGAAAAGAAAGTGGGGACTTTCACATTTTGCATTGTATTTTGTGACTGTTTTTACAATAAACAAGCATATGCTAGTTTTGTAGTGTAAACAGTCTGCTGTGAGCTCAAAGGGAGGCTTTACAAAGAAAAGCTTTCTGTGCCAGAGGTTGGGGCCATTTCAGGGCCATCTTTTTACCATCATTTACACTTAAAAAAAATCTTTCAGGAAATCTCACAGATAAGAAAATTTTGGGAAAGGTGTTGTTTCCTCCAGATTCCTTTTTAGAATTCTCCTCATTTGGAAAAGACTGCTGAACAGGTGATTTGTTCCTGGTACAGGAATTCCCAACCTGGATATTTTGCCATTGATGTTTCTGCTATGGGGATGTGAGGAGAGTCCTCCATTGCTAAAGATTGAGGAGGAAAATAAGACTGTAAATGTGTCATAAACTGGGAAGAAACGTAGGAATGCCACAGAGCTGGAGACTGATGTTCAAAGCATAAGGTCTCTGTCAGAAAAAATAAGGAGACTGGGCACGGTGGCTCACGCCTGTAATCCCAGCACTTTGGGAGGCCCAGGCAGTTAGATCAGGTCCACACCGAGCTCCTGGAAGTCCATGGCGGAACAGGCAGCCATCAGCTCTGGCATTGAGGACCCTGTGCCAACGCTGCACCTGACTGAGCAAGGTGAGGAATACAGGATGGTGGGGAAGCAGTGGGCCAAAGAGGACGGGCTGGCCCCTGACCCATCCTCACCACTGAGGGGCCAGACCCCCACCTCTCCCCACAGACATCATCCTGAGCAGCACATCAGCACCTCCGGCCTCAGCTCACCACCCCTGCAGCTGTCAGAGGTGCACATACCTCTGTCGTTGGGTGTCTGTCCGCTGGGCCCTGTGCCCCTCACCAAGAAGCAGCTCTACCAGCAGGCCATGGAAGAGGCCGCCTGGCACCACATGCCCCACCCCTCTGACTCTGAGCGTATCTGGTGAGGGCCATAGGGAAGGGGGGTGGGCTGGGGCTTGAGTCTTAGCAAGGAGGCAGTGGCTAAACCTGTGAGGCTGTGGGTAGA
This sequence comes from Piliocolobus tephrosceles, assembly GCF_002776525.5. Lineage (NCBI taxonomy): Eukaryota > Metazoa > Chordata > Mammalia > Primates > Cercopithecidae > Piliocolobus > Piliocolobus tephrosceles. The sequence goes on along the minus strand of NW_022291644.1, from coordinate 16,209 downwards.
GCGCCAGGCCCCTGACTTGGGCTCTCCAATGAAGGTCAGCACCGCCCTGGGTCTTTCTGTACCACTTCCCCCATGGGGATGCGGTTCTGAGCACCCTTTTGATCAGGGCAGGACTAGTAGGCAGCTGGCACTGACTTTCCTGTTGCTCCCACAGGCAGTACCTCCCCCGGAACCCCTGTCCGACGCCCCCTACCACCACCAGATGCAACTCCCACACTCGGACACTGTGGAGTTCTGCCAGCGCCTGTCGACCGAGACACTCTTCTTCATCTTCTACTATCTGGAGGTACAGCAGGGCCCCCGGGGCAGCCTCGGGCCCCCCAGCTTCACCACCACCACCGCCGTCCTCCCTCGGGCTGGAGGGGTGAGGTGGGTGCCCCACTGCAACCCCTGGGACCGCACCCCCTCCCTATTCCCAGTCCTGGCCCCCTGGCCCCCCCCCCACCAATTCAACCATCCTAGTTCCCGCTTCCAGCCCAAAGGTGTTAGAACTGCTCGGCTTGAGAGAAAAGCCGGTCCACTGTGGCTCACCCCAGCCCTGCTTCCAATAGCTTACTGGCTAACCCATGGGGCACCCCCACAGCCCTGCTCCAGCAGCCCTTCAGTCTAGGCCGACCCCACTCCACTCATCGGCACATTCTCAGGCCTCCCTGGAGGCCACTGGGGAACTGTCCAACCTCCTCCCAACCCCAGTGAGTCATGAGTGACCTCCACCCTCATCCCCACTTGGGAAATTTTCTAAATTGCCTCCTCTCTCAGCTCTCATCACAAATTAGTTTTTCTTCCTTCTCAAAGCTTCTCTGAAAGCAATTTTCACCTCCTGTCTCATTTTCCTTCTCCTGACCAGCATTGGTGTGTTCTGTGTTCCCAGCCCCATCTCCAACAGGATTGTCCAGCCCAACTGTGGTCTGTGGCGGGGGCCAGCGTTCAGCCCTGACGTCCTGCCCCGTCCCCCTGGCTTCCCAACCAGTTTGGGGGCCCCTGATCCCCCTCTCCACTGTTCCTCCCCCAGGGCACTAAGGCACAGTATCTAGCAGCCAAGGCCCTAAAGAAGCAGTTGTGGCGATTCCACACCAAGTACATGATGTGGTTCCAGAGGCACGAGGAGCCCAAGACCATCACTGACCAGTTCGAGCAGGTGAGGGCCCCGCCCCCTCTCTTCCCGCTGCTAGGGTTAGGGTAGAGTCCCCAGGCTCCAGGCAGCCCCTGCTGGCCTCTGCGCCCTCGCCTCCACCTTTCAGCCGGCGCAGTCCCTCAGCCTGACCATGTTCTCCTCCCTCGGGCTGTCTGCTCAGCCTGGAACACTGCCCTCTCATCCTCCACTTGGCCAGCTCCTAGGCCTCCTGTGGGTCTTAGCCCAAATGTCCCTTCCTCAAAGACACCTTCCTGGCGCCACCCAGCCTGGTGCCTCCCCCTTGCAGTGCTGGGCACACTCGCTTGGGTGTGGGATTTTCCCGGTATGTCTCCCTGTACCAGGCTGTGGGCTCTGCTGCCCAGGGACCTCGATGGCCCCCCTTTCAGCTCCAGGTCCCAGCACCCAGCAAGGCAGGGGCTCAGTGGGCAAGCTATTTTTTTTAGTGGGCTTCTCAAGTTTTAATACTGGGAAATTCCTGCTTCTTGCAAACACTCTGGAGCCAGCCTACCCGGGTTTGAGCCCAGTCTAGCTGGGTGACTCTGGGCAAGTCACTCGAACCTCTGTGTCTCAATTTCCTTATCTGTAAAAATGGGGGGAAGAAGACCTACCTAATGCAGTTGTTATGAAGATTAAATGAGTTAATAACATGTAAGTACTTAATGGTGACTGCTACATAGTCAGTGTCATGGATTTTTTTTTTTTTTCCAAATTACTTCCAGTTGGTGTGTTCTACAGTGACATTTTTATCCCACCAAATACTTCCCTGAAGCCGAGCCCCTTCATGGGGATGAAGTATTACAAGGTCCTTGTCCTCAGAGAACTCAGTCCCCTTTCCTAGTTCTCCCAGGTTACCATCTTTGAAGCATTTAAGACATTCAGTCTGAACCCAGCTCCTCTCCCACTGTGTCCTCAGACATTAACTACAAACTTCCTGTCCTTTCCTGGTTTGGTCCAAAACCATCCTCCAAGTTAGTACATTTCAGGCCATCCAGTCATTCAGAAATTCCCACACCACTGCCGTCACCAATAAAATGTCCCTGCAGAGTGCTTGGATTTAGACTCTGAACCTGTTCCATTCTCTAGAACAAGGGTGACAGTACCCGCTGCCTGGAGGTCTTTGTGAAGATTAAACGCTAGGCTGTGCATCCTGTACTCACATGTGAGAGGTGCTCAAAAGCCACAGCCCTCGAGAAAACGAAGGCTGTGCACTCACACCTGGGGCTGGGGCTGGGGCTGGGGCCCCGCTCTGGCAGCTGGCTTCGGTGGAACCTCTGCGGCCCCCTCCGCTTCCTCCTCGCTGAAGTGGCATGATAACATTTCCTACCCAAGAAGAACCTTGTGAGGGTGGAATGAGAGTGTGTGTGCAGGGCAGTTGGCCTGGTGCCTGACACACCTACAGCCCTAAGAACTGTCCCCTTTGTCGGTCTGGCCCAGATCCCAGACCACCTCCTCGTCCACTCACTGACCACCTTCTCCCCCGGCCAGGGCACCTACATCTACTTTGGCTACGAGAAGTGGGGCCAGTGGAAGAAGGAAGGCTTCACCTTTGAGTATCGCTACCTGGAGGACCAGGACCTCCAGTGACACCGGCCCCTCCCTCTACCCACCCCCTTCCCCCTGCATGCTGATCCTCCTGCCCAGGTGAGGGCCCTGCCCTGGAAGACTGGAGGGAGGCCCCAGGCCACGGGGCATCCTCCTCTCCCAGGAAGCAGGGAGGGGGCCGGGAGGTTTTCTTCTCAGCCCTACCCTGGGGGCCCGGGGGCAAGGGCTGCCCCCTCCTCCCCTCCCCAGTGAGGGACATTTTTTGGTAAACCTATTTTCATTTTGGAAAATATTTATTAATTAATAAATAGTTTTATATGACGGCTGGCAGCAGTGGCCTCTCCTGTACCCCCCTCAGGAGTCAATGAGAAAAGTGAGGGTCCTGCTGCCGGGGTCAGAAGTGAAAACTAAGGAAGTTTGGACACAAGCATCTGTGCCATTAGCCATCAAAACGAGGGTGTCTTCTCATCACACAGCCTCTGGAAACCTGCACTATGTGCCTGAGAATGCGAGTGAAAAGGGCCAACAGTGTTAGGAAAATAGGCTTGATACCACAGCACCCCGGGAAAGGGTGGCAGGACCCCTAGGGCTTCCTGGACCACATGTTGAGAACCACTTCACCCAGCCAGCCCTTCACCGAGTCCCTGGTTGTCCTCACCAGAGACCCTGCAGTGCCCATGCTGGGCTGCTGCCCAGCCCTGAAAGTCTGGGCCCTGGTCTGCCCAGGAGGGGTCTTCCTTCTTACTCCTTGGGTCGTTGCTTCTCAGACCCCTCCTTTTTTTTCTTTCTGCTGCAATTGCCTTCACCGCTGTGCTGTCTCTTCTTCCCCAGATGCTTCTGCATCTCCCGCAGAGGGTCCAGACGGCTCTTGATCTTCTCATCTGGGGCTGGGCCAGGCGGGGGGCCCCCTCACTCTAGGGGTAGCTGGTACCAAGGGGGTTGAGTCTATGCCTCTGCTGCACTCTGGCCCAGGTATGTCAGGATGCCCAGAGCTTTCTCTTGCCTCTCCTGAGGGGGCCAGGAAATACAAGAGATGGGATATAATCTTTCAAGGTGTCAGATGTGTCTCCCAGACATAGGAATCTAAGCAAACAGGTACTTAAGGCTTGTCATGAACCAGTTGTACCAGGTGCTGGGGATGGAAGACACCAACAGAGGCCAAATTCCCCCTGGGGGGTCAGTGGCTGGTACAGTAACAGCAGGGGAAGCAGGGGACAAGTGGAGCCACTTGAGTGTTCAAAGGCAGGCATCTTTGCAGAGAGACTTGAAGAGAAGTCTGAAGGGATCAAGCAAAGCAGAGGAGCCATGGGTGGGGTCAGCAAGTCCAGAGACAGCAGGTGAGTGACAAGAGCTCATATACCTGTGTTTTTTGAGATGCAGTCTCGCTCTATTGCCCAGGCTCGAGTGCAGTGGCACCATCTCGGCTCACTGCAACCTCTGCCTCCCAGGTTCAAGCAATCCTCCTGCCTCAGCCACCCTAGTAGCTGGGATTACAGACACGCACCACCATGCCCGGCTAATTTTTGTATTTTTAGTAGAGACGGGGTTTTGCCATGTTTGGCCAGGCTGGTCTTGAACTCCTGACCTCAGGTGATGCATCCACCTTGGCCTCCCAATGATCTGGGATTACAGGTGTGAGCCACCGTGCACGACCACTGATGTACTTTTTACACTTGATCTTAGCCAAAAGGTAAAAGGTGACTGATTCGCTTATTTTTTTTTTTTGAGATGGGGTCTCACTCTGTCACCCGGGCTGGAATGCAGTGGCGCAATCTCAGCTCACTGCAACTTCCACCTCCCGGGTCAAGTGATTCTCCTGCTTCAGCTTCCAAGTAGCTGGGATTACAGGTGTGCACCACCACACTTGGCTTATTTTTTTGTATTTTTAGAGATACCATGTTGACCAGGCTGGTCTTGAACTCCTGACCTCAGGTGATCCACCCGCTTCAGCCTCCCAAAGTGCTGGCATTACAGGCATGAGCCACAGCTGGCTGATTTACATTTTAAAAAGCCCATCAGGTTTCAGACCCCTCCAGTTTGGAGAACTGAGTAGTTTGCCTAGCAGCTGGGGACCTCCAGCATCTACCTCCAAGCCCTTGGGTGCCCAGATGGCAACACTTCTTAAGTGTCATGCTTTGGTATGGTTCTAAATTCTGTGTGTTCGTTCTCGTTTGACCTTGATCACAAGCAGTGGCTAAAGCGCCCTCTCCCCCCAACTCGATTCATGGTTCCTCTAATGAAGTGGGTGAGGCCAGCTTACTTTCTCCTGTCGCTTTTCTTCCTCGTACTCTTTATTGCCTCTGATCACTCCTTTGCCTTCCTCCAGCAGCTCCTGAAACAGGTCCACAGGGCCAGAACTTGGGGCTCCCGCCTCTGCTGCTTCAAGCTCAGGCAGTGAGTTCTGATGTCTGGCTTTCTTTCGTAGGAATTCTGTATGGGCCTGGGGAGAAAGTTATAGGCAGGGCATTCAGAACCTAGAGGTAATTCAAGAATTGTGAGTCTGGTGCCCACCATAGAAAATGGCAGTCCAAGGTGCTGGGTTTATAAGAAAGGGAGCACTAGAAGCCTAAAAGAGGCACCTGTCCTAGCTGGGGGTGAGGGTAGGCAGATGAGGCAACGCCTGGGTTTTGTAAACTGCCTTTCAAATAGTAAACCACGGGTCATCAAGGATGGCTGGGAGGAGGTCCCTGGCCTAAACCAAAGGGGTTCCTAACCTCAAGTGAGACAATTAAAACAGCCATAAAGGTAGACCAAACTGCATTAGGCCAGACGATCTGAATTCTAGCCATGGCTCCAAGTCACTACTCCAAGTCGACTGCTGAAGCCCTGTCCCCCGCCTTCAGGACGCGGATTTCAAACAGCACTCAGCAGCCTATTGAGATTCTAAAAACCCAGACTACCTCCCACCTACTGTGGAGGATCAGACTAGCTAAGGAACTAAAAATTGGGTGTACATCAAACAGATTTAAGGAGCCATACAGAAAGCCCGAGTTTGTGTGTACATGTCTAGGGGGCGGTGCAGGAAAGGGCTCGCCCGATGGCGTGGAGCCTGGCTGTCCCCCTCTCCTTAAATGTGCCTTCCCCTCACTGAATCCATCTCACTTCGTGCAACGGCGATGACAGTGCCCCTCCAAGAACGAACAGTGCCTACTGGGGATTCCACAAGTCAGGCGCTCTGCATGTAGTTAGCATACAATAGGTGCTCGATAAATACGCTGTGCAGGCAAACTAAAAAGTGATCCGAATTTCCTTGAACTGTCCAAGCGCTCATGTATTCATTAAATGTTTTTAAGTTTCTCTTTTGTGCTAGACACTGTTCCAGCCATGTGAAATACATCAGTGGGGGGAAACTAAGACGAAAGCGAAATCAAGAGAGGTTTCGTGGAAGTGGGCACAAAGTTTGTAGAGCAACGTCCTCGAAAACGGGATCGGCGCCTGGTCCCCAATTTCACACGGGGCACACTGAGCCTGCGCAACGCCTGCGCTTCTGGCCCCCAACCGCGGCGCGTGCGCGCTGGGCTCCGGAGGTCTGCCCGGCTGGCTTCCGAGCTTACCTCTTGCTGAGCCAGCAGTACCCTCCGCTCACGCTCCTTCTCCTCCTCCTGGGCCTGGGCCTGGTCACGCCGAACGCGGGCGACATTGTCCTTGTTCCGGACGTGCCAGCTCTTCTTGGGCAAGATATTCATGGCTTCGTAGCTGTCCAGGGACTGGCACGCCCGCCTCTTTGCACTTCCTATTGGCGAGAGGATGTCCCCCTTCCTCTTGTCCCTACTTCGACCACAGATTGGTTCCGAATTAGTTGGCACGGCCCCCTGGCCTGTAACGACAGGTGATTGGCTCCCTCCCCCAAGTCCCCCTGCAGAATGTTGTTATCTAAATTAGTGGTTCTTTAGTGTACATTACAATCACCTAGATGATTTGCTTCTGGGCCCTTCTCCAGGGTTTCTGATTCAGTAAATCAGGTCGGGGCTAGAATTTGCATTTCTGAGAAGTTCCCAGAGCATGCTGATGCTGCTGTACCAGGGATGACAGTTTGGAAACCCCTGTTCTAACCATTTTATCTTCAGGAAAGTTCTGTTGGATAGTAGCGTGTATCCAACTATTTTCCTATTGTATATCTAGGGAAAGAAGAAGGCTGGGTGCCGTGGTTCACGCCTGTAATCCCAGCACTTTGGGAGGCTGAGGTGGGCAGATTACTTGAGCCCAGGAGTTGGAGATCAACCTGGCCAACGTAGTAAAACCCAGTCTCTATAAAAATACAAAAATTAGCTGGATGTGGTGGCACATAACTGTAGTCCTAGCTACCTTAGCTACGTGGAGGGATGAGGCAGGAGGATAAGTTGAACACAGCAGGTAGAGGCTGCAGTGAGCTGTGATTGTGCCACCGTGCTCTAGCCTGGGTGACAGAGTGAGACCCAGTGTCACAAAAGGAAAAACAAAACAATACTTTCACGTCTACCTAGGGGGAGAGCCAAGACTAAAGCAAGTTTTGACTTCTGACTATTTCAGTGCAATAGATTGGTGAGAAAGCTCCTGTAAATTTTTTGAGAAGCATTTGCCTAAGGATTATGTGCCAGTTTGGTTCATCTTTGTGTGTGTATGTGTGTGTGTGTGTGTGTGTGTGTTTTAATTGCTATAAATGAATACTTGAGATTGTATAATTTATATGGAAAAGAATTTTATTTTGGCTCAGGTCCTGCAGACTGTACAGTAAGCATGGTGCTCGCATTTGCTTTAGGTGAGGCCTCAGGGAGCTTACAATCATAGTGGAAGAAGGGGATGTCACAATTCACACGGCAAGAGAAGGAGGGAGACAGGGTAGGTGTCACACTCTTAAACAATCAGATCTCTCCTGAACCACCAGCATGATAATTCACTGATCACCAAGCATTAAGCCATTTATGAGGGATCCACCGCCATAATCCAAACACCTCCCACCAGACCTCACCTCTGGGGTGACAGAGTGAGACCCCATCTGAAAACAAAACAGTCAACAACCAGAGTGAATGTGGAGATAGGAAGGGGTGATAGCCTGTAGACTACTCTTTTTTTTTTTTTTTTTTTGAGATGGAGTCTGGCTCTGTGGCCCAGGCTGGAGTGCAGTGGCCGGATCTCAGCTCACTGCAAGCTCCGCCTCCCGGGTTTACGCTATTCTCCTGCCTCAGCCTCCCGAGTAGCTGGGACTACAGGCGCCCGCCACCTTGCCCGACTAGTTTTTTGTATTTTTTAGTAGCGACGGGGTTTCACGTGTAGACTACTCTTGAAATGTTTTGCTGGAAGGCCAGATGTGGGTCAGTAGCTTGAGGCAGATGCAAGATTTAGGAAGGGGTTTTGTTTCTTTGTTACTAAAGATGGAAAATATAGAGGATGTTTGTAAACTGATGGTAGTGACCTAGTAAGAAAACTGCAGTACAAGGCCGGATGCCGGTGGCTCATGCCGGTAATCCCAGCACTTTGGGAGGCCGAGGCAGGCGGATCACCTGAGGTCAGGAGTTTGAGACCAACCTGGCCAACATGGTGAAACCCTGTCTCTATCAAGCAATACAAAAATTAGCTGGGCATGCTGGCAGGCGCCTGTAATCTCAGCTACTCGGGAGGTTGAGGCACAAGATTACCTTGAACCCAGGAGGCAGAGGTTACAGTGAGCCAAGATCATGCCACTGCACTCCTGCCTGGGTGACAGAGCAAGACTCAGTCTTAAAAAAAAAAAAAAAAAATAAAAGGAGAGGAAAAAGAGAAAGAAAACTGCAGGACAAAAGTATTTGAGAGGCTGCGAGAAGACCAGGCTGGAGTGCAGTGGCGGATCTCAGCTCACTGCAAGCTCCGCCTCCCGGGTTTACGCTATTCTCCTGCCTCAGCCTCCCGAGTAGCTGGGACTACAGGCACCCGCCACCTTGCCCGACTGTTGGCCCAGTTAGTGTTTAATAGGAACTGGGATACTTCCTCTTTGGAGGGGAGGGAAGAGATTATGTAGGTTCCAATTCACGCAGATCTGAGAATCTGATAGTGGGGGAACTAAAAGTAGTTCCTATCTGGTTAGTTGTATTTTCTGAGTAAAATATCAGCTGGATAAAAGGGAAGATGTTGTTTGTTTGTTTATTTATTTATTAGTTTTGAGACGGTGTCTTGCTCTCTCGCCCAGGCTGGAGTGCAGTGGCACAAAAGGGAGTATGTTATACTTCAGTTGAAGCACGCTCATAGGCCCCAATACAATGTATTTTGATTAAAGCTCTGAAATTTTACAGTTAAGTTCCCTTTTTTCTTTTTGTCTTTCCTTGCCTTTATTTTTGTTTTGTTTTGGCGTTGGCGGGGGTGGGGGTGGGGGTTGGGGGCGGAGATATAGGGTCTTCCTCTGTCTCCCAGTCTGGAGTGCGATGGTGTAATCTCGGCTCACTGCAACTTCCACCTCCCGGGTTCAGGCAATTCTTCTGCTTCAGTCTCCTCCCCAGTAGCTGGGATTACAGGTGTGCACCACCACTCCTGGCTAATATTTTTTTGTATAAAGTAACTTTTTCTCTCATCAGGCAGCCTTCATTTCAGACATCCCTGAGATGTGTCTAACAGAACACATCCAGGGTTTTGTGAAACTGACTTAGAACATGCTAATATTCCAAGCAACATTAGAAGGCTTTCCCTCTGATTATTTTTCTGCTTTCAGCTGAATAGCAAACTTGAGAGACGTATTCAGATGTCTTGCCACATGAAAGGGAACGTTATGAGTGTGATTGAATGAAAACTGCACTATAAAATGAAACCATCATTAGAACTGAAGAGAAAATGCAGGTGGTTTGAGGAGTGGTAAATTAACTTCAAGGCAAGTCTGCATTGCTTGGTATAAATATTACATGGACCTAGGGAATATCCGGCATTGTTATGTCAGCCCTGAGGCTCCCCCTCCACAGGTGGAGGGTGGCTCAAGGAGGTCCTGAAGACAGGACTCTTGGGGGTTTGGCCCTGGGATGCCCGCGGCCCCCTCTCCCACGCTGCCCCCTACTGGACCCCGGATCCAGCCGCCGCAACAGTTGCAGCAGAAGACCCCCCGCCGCCGCACATTGTTTAAAGCGGAGGCAGTCTGACTACCAGGAGGCGAGCGCGAGTCGGCCCCTCCAATGCGCATGCGGGAGGCGCGAGCCTATGCTCGCCTCACAGTGAGTCCCACGGTTGTCTTAGACACCAGTCCCTGAGACTTGGCAAAGCAGGAGACCTCAGAGGCAGTGCTTGGGTGTTGAGGCAACGAGGCTCCTGCCAGACATCTCCACGGGATCGACAGGAACGCCTCTGGCTGCCAGTAGTTGCCAAGGGCCGACTAGGATGATGAAACCACCAGTCCAGTCCGAGGGAAGCGGCGCTGAAACCCCACCTCAGGCCTGCCCAGACGGTGTTCGGGTGAGCTTTCCCAAAAGTTGTGCCCCCGTGATCTCGAAGACAGGTCTACCTGTGTGCCCGTGGGTTTCTCTCTCACCCAAGGGTCGTTCTCGTGGACGGCAGAATGCCACAGCCTCAGGGGTTTCCTGGGGAGGTGAGGGGGTTGTGTTTTGGTGCCGCTGCTGTATGACTGTGTGTGTGTCTCTGTGTGTGTGTGTGTGTGTGTGTGTGTATCTCAAATTCTCTCCTCTCTCTCTGTCTCTCACCCTCTGTTTCTTTCCCTCTCTCCGTCGGTTTGCGTGCGTGTGTGGGTCCCCGTGTGCATGTGTGTGTGTTTTAACGAATGTGCCCTGGACGCCAGAAAGCGATGTCTTGCATGTTGGCCCGTCTTCGGTGAGCCTTTTTCTGCGTCTCTGCCTGGGTCACGTGGCCGGATGTCAATTGTTTTCCCCGCCGTTCGGCTTCGGCTTCAGGAAGGCCTCCACCAAGGGAGGAGATGCGTCGCTCCCGGAGCAATTGAAATCTCATCCCCATCCTCGGTGGCCTCTTTTCGAAGATCAAGATGACCACGCTCCAGCCAAGGACAAAAGTCCGGCAGGAGCTCATCGTTCTGCAGGAGAGGAGCAGACCCACGTCAAAGAAGATGGTGATATCTTTTCACGGCTCTTCTCGGAGAAATGAAGCCACCCACACGTTACAGTCTTGAAGAGGAGGCCGGGAATGGGGGACGGCAACAATCCCTGTCCCTGGAACGCTGGCCTCTCCGCACAAGTCACCCGTTTGGCACCCCGCCCCTTCATGCCCGTGGTGGTGGCACAGTGCTGCATCCTGCCTGGTCTCTGGCCCCTGCTCTGTCCTCCCTCTTACTCTGTCTCCCCTGTTTCTGAGGGGCCTAGCTGCTTCTTGGTCTGGCTGACTGTCTTCCCCGAAGATCACTTTCCAGTCCATCAGGGAGACACTTCGTGGAGATCCGCATCATGATTGTTTCTCTCTCCAAACCTGTTTCTGCTTGATTGGGCAGGTCTGACGACCCTGGAGCTGGTGTCTCAGACAGGGAGGGAAGCTACCTTGGTCTCCATGTTTCATCTCAGGGTGGGTGGATTGCCGAGAATGAGCGGTAGGCTGCCGTGACTGGCCTTGTCTAATAGGACATGCGCAGTGTTGCATTTACTCTGCACCTCCTGCCTCATCCTTCAGGGACATCTTCTCCCCTGCTCCTGGGTGGACTGACTCCCTGAGTCTTTCGGGAGTAACGAATGTCAGGGAACCAACGGGACTGGGCTGGGACTGGGGCTCGGTGCAGGCGAGATTGTGTCAAGGCTGCCTGGGCATTGGAGGTTTGAGGGTGCATTGAACTTTTCAGAAACCTCTTTGTTCCTTCAGCAGGCTTTTCAGAATGTGGCTTGCACTCATGCAAATAAAAATTTAGGTTTTGAAAGGGCTTCTTTCTCATTGGTACTCTGGGTAATATCGCTTCAGCACAATCATATGAAAGAGAAGCCTTATCAATTTTGCTGTCCCTCAGGGCTCTTACAAATGCTTGATAAATGTTTAGGGAAATAAGAAAATGATTGAGGAAGGAAGGAAGTCAAACACCTGCCCCAGAATAATCATAGATATGTTTGGATACTTATTCATTATTTGTCCCAGATAGAAAATGTTTTTAATCAAAAGGCAAAAGTTATAATGAGGATAATAATATTGCCTGGGGCCTTTGTCCTAAATCCCTGCTGGGGACCCAAATACGTTTGATACAGCATCTTGCTACCTGAGGAATGCAAGGAGAATAATACTCCTAAGCAAAGGGCCTCTGTTTTCCCATAGGGCTGACTGTAACTATGTGAGGAACTGCTACATATTCTACAGTGATTGATAGGCCATTCCCATCTAACAGGAGCTGTTTGGCTTGTGGATAGCAGTTGCAAGATGAACAAATGATATTGTGTTTGACAGTCACTGCTCTTATTAAAGAAGAGTCAAGCAAATGTTTTTATATTGAGTTATTTATAGTTTAGAAGAATTGGGTAAAGTGTGTTTTTGTGAGCAAATTTATTTTTCTCTAGGTTATCCAAAATTTGAAAGGTGTGAGTATTCTGATTAGGTAACAATATAGTTATTTGCTTAAGTAAGTATATCTTTTACTGTAAAATGGGACAAATGGAGACACTGGTTATTTTACCCAGGCTTTGACTAGAATAACTTAATTTTAGGTAAAATTCCAACAAACTCAACTTAACAGGAGCCTGTATGGCCAAGTAATTGTTTCTGCACTTTACGTGAATACTCAGGCTGTACTAGTCCCTTCTCACACTACTATAAAGATATTACCTGAGACTGGGTAATTTATAAACCAAAGAGGTTTAATTGACAGTTCTGCATAGCTGGGGAGGCCTCAGAAAATTTACAGTTATGATGGAAAGGAAAGTAGGCACCTTCTTCACAATGTGGCAGGAGAGACTTGGTGTGTGTGTAAAGGATACAATGTCAAACACTTATACAATCATTAGATTTCATGATAACTCACTATCATGAAAACAGCATGGGTGAAACAACTCCCATGATACAATCACCTCCCACCAGGAGGGATTACAATTCAAGACGAGATTTGGGTGAGGACATAGGGTCAAGCCATATCACAAGCCAACCATAAGCCTAAAATTTATTTTTCATACAAATTGTTCTTACTATGACTTCTCTTTAATAAAAAAGGAGAGCTAGAGAGAGAGAAAGACAGAGAGAGATTGTTTCAAGGGAAAACGTTAATACTTATTACTAAATGTCAGCTCTGGCTTTTATTTTCTTGAGTACAAATTGAATCATAAAATTCTTCTGTGTTATTTTATTTTACTTTAAGTTGAGGATACATGTGCGGAATGTGTAGGTTTGTTAAATAGGTATACATGTGCCATGGTGGTTTGCTGTACCTATTAACCCATCCTCTAAGTTCCCTCCCCTTAACCCCCACCGCCCAACAGGCCCTGGTGTGTGCTTTTCTGCTTCCTGTGTCCATGTGTTCTCACTGTTCAACTTCCACTTAGGAGTGAAAACATGTGGTGTTTGGTTTTCTGTTCCTGTTTTAGTTTGCTAAGGATAATGGCTTCCAACTTCATCCGTGTCCCTGAAAAGGGCATGATCTCATTCCTTTTATGGCTGCATAGTATTCCATGATGTATATGTTCTACATTCTGTTCATCCAGTCTATCATTGATGGGCATTTGGACTAGTTCCATGACTTTGCTATTGTAGATAGTGCTGCAATAAACATATGTGTGCATATGTCTTTATAGTAGAATAATTTATAGTCTTTTGGGTATATATCCAGTAATGGGATTGCTGGGTCAAATAGTATTTCTGGTTTCAGATCCTTGAGGAATCGTCATACCGTCTTCCATAATGGTTGAACCAATTTACATGTCCACCTACAGTGTAAAAGCATTCCTATTTCTCCACAGCCTGGTCAGCTTCTACTGTTTCTTTATTTCTTAATAATCACCATCCTGAATGGTGTGAGCTGGTATCTCATTGCAGTTTTGATTTGCATTTCTCAAATAATCAGTGACATTGAGCTTTTTTAAATATGTTTGTTGGCCATGTAAATGTCTTCTTTGGAGAAGTGTCTGTTCGTGTCCTTTGCCCATTTTTTTTTTATTGAGTTGTTTGTTTTCTTCTTGTAAATGTGTTTAATTTTCTTGTAAATTCTGGATATTAGACCTTTGTCAGATGGGTAGATTGCAAAACTAGACCTTTGTCAGATGGGTAGATTGCAAAACTTTTCTCCCATTCTGTTGTTTGCCTATTCACCCTGATGATAGTTTCTTTTGCTGTGCAGAAGCTCTTTAGTTTAATTAGATTTCATTTGTCAATCTTGGCTTCGGTTGCAGTTGCTTCTTGCATTTTCATCATGAAGTCTTTGCTCATGCCTATGTCCTGAATGGTATTGCCTAGGTTTTCTTCTAGAGTTTTTATGGTTTGGGGCTTGACATTTAAGTCTTATGTTTGAGGTTTTAAGTCTTAAGTTTAAGGTTTAAGGAAAGGTTCCAGTTTCAATTTTCTGCATTATGTCTAGTGAATTTTCCCAGCACTATTTATAGAATAGGAGATTCTTTCCCTATTGCTTGTTTTTGTCAGGTTTGTTGAAGATCAAATGGATGTAGATGTGTGGTGTGATTTCTGAGGTCTCTGTTCTGTTTCATTAGTCTATAGATCTGTTTGGGTACCAGTACCATGCTGTGTTGGTTACTGTAGCCTTGTAGTATAGTTTGAAGTCAGGTAGTGCGATGCCTCCAGCTTTGTTCTTTTTGCTATTCCAAACAATTGAAAAGGAGTGACTTCCCCTTAACTCATTTTATAAAGCCAGCATCATCCTGATACCAAAACCAGGGAGACACACACACATACATACATACATACAGATACACACACACACACACACACAAACTTCAGGCCAATATCCCTGATGAACATTAATGCACAAATCTTCAATAAAATACTAGCAAACCGAATTCAGCAGCACATCAAAACACTTATCCACCACAATCAAGTCAGTTTCATCCCTGGGATGCGAGACTGTTTCAGCGTTCACAAATAAACATAATCCATCACATAAACATAACCAAAGGCAAAAACAACGTGATTATCTCAATAGATGCAGAAATGGCCTTTGATAAAATTCAACACCCCTTCATGTTAAAAACTCTCAATAAAGTAGGTATTGATGGAAAATATCTCAAAATAATAAGAGCTATTTCTGACAAACCTGCAGCTAATATCACAGTCAATGGGCAAAAGTTGGAAGCATTGCGTTTGAAAACTGGTACAAAACAAGTAAGCCCTCTCACCATTTCTATTCAACACAGTATTGGAAGTTCTGGCAAGGGCAATCAGGCAAGAGGAAGAAATGAAGAGTATTCATATAGGAGGGGGGGAAGTCAAATTGTCTCTGATTGCAGACAATATGCTGTTATATTTAGAAAACTCCATAATCTCAGGCCCCCAACCCCTCAAACTGTTAAGAAACTTCAACAAAGTCTCATGATACAAAATCAATGTCCAAAAATCACAAGCGTTCCTTTACACCAACAATAGACAAGCAGAGAGACAAATCATGAATGAACTCCCATTCACAATTGCTAAAGAAATGAATAAAATACCTAGAAATACAGCTAATAAGGTATGTGAAGGACCTCTTCAAGGAGAACTACAAACCACTGCTCAAAGAAATAAGAGGACATAAACAAATGGAAAAACATTCCATCCTCATGGATAGGAAAAATCAATGCTATAAAAATGGGCATAATCCCCAAAGTAATTTATAGATTCAATGCTATTCCCATCAAACTACCACTGACATTCTTCACAGAATTAGAAAAATCTTCTTTAAATTTCATATAGAATCAAAGAAGACCCTCTAAAGCCAAGATAATCCTGAGAGTCCTGAAAGTTTTCATAGTTATAATAACCTTCTAGTGAGTATAAGATTATCATATTTTTCATATTTTCAGTTGCCGACCCAATAAAATAGGGTATTTGTTCTCTTTTGACACACAAATACTCTTCTGATGGTCAAAATATTAACGTTATTTATCTCTCCTTGTCTCACTTCAAATGCAACAAAATCATGGCGTTGCGAAGACTAGAAATGCAAATCTCCCTCATTTGGCATCCCACTGGACCTGATCTGTTTTTCGTTGCAAATGTCCTACTGCTACGACTATGCAAGGACCCTCCCTCTAGGCCCAGAGACTGTTGCAGAAGAGATGAGTGCATGAGATTGTAAGGGCTTGTTTTGAGGGATACAGTTAACTCAGACCCTCCAAATCAAGAAGGGTACACAGGTGCCTAAACAGCTTGTAAAACAAAGAACTTTGCTTTCTCAGCTATTATGTGGCACCTTTTTATCCACCCCAACCATAAAAAATGTACTGCTTCCTGGAATTAAAAGAAAATAATTATTAAGAGGATAAAGTTACCTCATGACCAAGCCTCCTGGGTATACTACTCCCAGTTATAAGTTTTGACGATATATATATTTAGATATATAAAATTATATTTTAGAAAAATGCTTATGTTTTGTATAGTTAATCACCATTAGTCTGTAATTAAAACCAAGATTATAGTAGCTCAATGCATAGAAGTTAAAGAAAAGTCAATTTTTGTAAACTCACCAT
>NW_022291643.1:0-1795 GCF_002776525.5 Piliocolobus tephrosceles | reverse complement strand
TAATCACAGTGACAGGCACACAGATCTCAGCAACTGCTTGGTGTTCCTATTACCAGGAATGCCACACTGCGGAGTTTGACCAGTACCATAACACTGCAGGGACCAAAATCCAAAAGAAGGTCGGAATCTTTGGCCCGTATTTTTTACAATTCTCAGGTCCTTATACAGAGCTTTACTATGACCTGCAAACAAGTATAGCGTTTGAGATTAAGTTTCAGTTATTGCTTAAGTCTCTCCAAGACCTAGAAATTGCTGCAAGTCTGGTTTTAAGTTACAATGCAGAATTAAAGTTCAGATGCTCTGTAAAATTATTGATAAGAAATTCAGTGCACCCCTATTTTAAAAATTCAGAAATCACAGCACATACGAATATCAAGTTGAAAAAAACAGATTTTAGAGAATAATCCAGGAAAAAGATGATAAATTTTGCAAAGAAGTGGAAATGTTTTAAAAATAAAAAGAAATCCAATTAAAAAAAATAAGTGAAGTGAATTGAAAAACTCATTAGAAAACTTCAACAGCAAACTTGGTCAAACAGAGTAAGGAATCAGCAATCCTAAAGGTAAAACATATGTAATTACGCAGTCAGAAGAGCCAAAAAAGATAAATAATTAAAATTAGTGAAGTAAGCCTACGTAAAGTATCAAATATTATTAAGCAAACTACCTCGGTATAATAGGAGTTCTTGAAGGAGATAAGAAATAAAAAGGTCTAGAGAGCATACTTAAGAAAATAATGATGGAACATTTTGTAAATATAGAGAATGATGACAGTATCCAGGTACCTTAATCAAATTTAATCCAAAGAGTATTTCCCAAAGGCACATCCTATTTAAATGGTTGAAAGGCAAATACAAAGAAAGAATAGCGATAGCAATATGAGAGAAAGTTTGTACCATATTAAACAATGTCCCAATTCAAGTTTCATCAAATTTCTCAAAATAAAATAAAAAAATAAAATAAAATAAAATAAAACAAATCAGCTCATGAGCAAGAAGAAAATAAGATATACATTTAAGTGCTGAAAATAAATCTGCCATGCAAAGATACAGTGCCTACCAAAGCAGTTCTTAAAACCGGAGAGAATGATAAGATTTTCCCACACCAACAAAAGCTAAGGCATTCATAAACACCAGACCAATCTTATAAGAAATAATGGGAAGGAAAATGTTTTTATTGGAGAGAAAAGGACACTCATATGTAACAAGTCCATGTCTGAAGGCATAAAAAGCACTAGTAAAAGCAATTATAAGGACAAATTCAGAATACTCTAATACTATAATTGTGGTATATAAGCCATTTATATCTTTGTTATGAAGAAGAAAGACAAAGATATTAAAGAAAATAGTAACTACAATTGGTTAAGAGATGGAAATTTGAAAAGATATAAATTTAGATGTCAAAAAGTCATTTTGTGGAAGACAAAATTATGTCAAAATACAGTTTTGTTTATTTTTCTTTGTGCTGAAAGTTGTCATCAGTTTAAAATATCTAACAATAAAATATGCTTGTAAATCTTTCATTAACTAAGAAGCCAAACTTAGACACAATTACCAAAAGTGGCATGAAATCAAAACATACTACTAGAGAAAATTTCTTAACCATTAAAGGAAGACACAAAGAGAGAGAGACAGACAGAGAGAGAGAGACAAAGAAAGAGAGACAGATCGAGAGAGAAAGGAGATACAAAAATAACCCAGAAAAGAATTAACAAAATGGAGGTAGCAAATCTTTATCTATTAATAATATTACAGAATGAAATTGATTGAATGATCCAGGTGAAAAACATAGAGTGA
>NW_022291638.1:904-1287 GCF_002776525.5 Piliocolobus tephrosceles | reverse complement strand
TACTATGCTATCACTTTGTAATGGTTCATTTGGAGTGTTGTTAAAGTTGCAGTTACAGTTGATGTTACTACTAGTTGTATGCCTAGTAATATCAGCACTAACATCAGCACTAGAGGTTATGATAACATCAGTAGCAGTAACAACTCCGTTTTTTGCGTTAATATCACTGCCTAAGCTAACAAATCCGACGTTATGTTCTTCATGCGGTACCGGTAGTACTACATTCTGTTCATTCTGTGCATTATGTTCATTCTGTGCATTATGTCCATTCTGTGCATTCTGTTCATTAACGACATTCTGTCCATTCTGTGCATTCTGTTCATTAACGCCATTCTGTGCATTCTGTTCGTTAACGCCAGTCTGCTCATTCAATAATTTATATA
>NW_022291638.1:483-804 GCF_002776525.5 Piliocolobus tephrosceles | reverse complement strand
AGGCAAAACTACATCATAAATAGTGTATAATGATATATTTTCTTTTGTTACCAAAATAATTTTTTTTTTATGTTCTAGTTGTTGAATTTTTAACGGTTTATTTTGACTTTGATTACTATTTTGAAAGATGGGACATGTTTTACTATGACTTCGTAATTCTGTTTTATTTTCATAACAATTTTCAACAGAATTTACTTCAACAATGTCTCCTTCAGATATAACAAAGCCATATTTTTTCAATCGTATAGTAGCAAGAATGTTAAAAATTAAGCTTTGAGTAGCATGTATAAACAAAGAAAATATATTTAGTGGTATATTCAT
>NW_022291638.1:0-383 GCF_002776525.5 Piliocolobus tephrosceles | reverse complement strand
TACTATGCTATCACTTTGTAATGGTTCATTTGGAGTGTTGTTAAAGTTGCAGTTACAGTTGATGTTACTACTAGTTGTATGCCTAGTAATATCAGCACTAACATCAGCACTAGAGGTTATGATAACATCAGTAGCAGTAACAACTCCGTTTTTTGCGTTAATATCACTGCCTAAGCTAACAAATCCGACGTTATGTTCTTCATGCGGTACCGGTAGTACTACATTCTGTTCATTCTGTGCATTATGTTCATTCTGTGCATTATGTCCATTCTGTGCATTCTGTTCATTAACGACATTCTGTCCATTCTGTGCATTCTGTTCATTAACGCCATTCTGTGCATTCTGTTCGTTAACGCCAGTCTGCTCATTCAATAATTTATATA
>NW_022291637.1:854-1247 GCF_002776525.5 Piliocolobus tephrosceles | reverse complement strand
TCAGTTGTGTCCCTTTGCTTGTTTTTCTCTGCCTTTCTTCATATGCAACGCTAGTTCATAAAAACTATCGCATGCACAAAAAAATAAAATAGGCTGTTAAAAAAAAAAAAAAACATATACTCTATTGTACTGTACTTGTAAATGTATATATGTTTACGTACATACGTATTGTACACGTGTACCTATTCACTAATGTTTTTCCCATTTGCACAGACACAGCATCTACCCACATGATTATGATCTGATTGGATAAAAGTCTAAACAGTAGCGCATTCAGGGGTATACACTAGCAGTAACAACAGTAACAATAATAGTACCATACATAAAAGTAAATGTTAGAAAAGGAACATACAACATTGTAGTATATAAAAAAAAACGATATATATATATATA
>NW_022291637.1:493-754 GCF_002776525.5 Piliocolobus tephrosceles | reverse complement strand
ATACCACTTTTGCAAGAAGAGCAGTGAACCATGTACGGAAACACTTTTGTTCGAAAAGGCGTTCAACCCTTGTATAAAAAGCAAAATGGAATAAATACCATAACACAAGTCCTAGAAAGTAATAAACATACATTAAGACATATAAATTCGTTAATATGTAATAATAATTATATAAAAAATGTTCCTAATAAAAATTGCCACATGAAAGAAGCTGGTTTTTGTATGGACAAAACAGATGAACATTGTTACAGTATAAACTAC
>NW_022291637.1:0-393 GCF_002776525.5 Piliocolobus tephrosceles | reverse complement strand
TCAGTTGTGTCCCTTTGCTTGTTTTTCTCTGCCTTTCTTCATATGCAACGCTAGTTCATAAAAACTATCGCATGCACAAAAAAATAAAATAGGCTGTTAAAAAAAAAAAAAAACATATACTCTATTGTACTGTACTTGTAAATGTATATATGTTTACGTACATACGTATTGTACACGTGTACCTATTCACTAATGTTTTTCCCATTTGCACAGACACAGCATCTACCCACATGATTATGATCTGATTGGATAAAAGTCTAAACAGTAGCGCATTCAGGGGTATACACTAGCAGTAACAACAGTAACAATAATAGTACCATACATAAAAGTAAATGTTAGAAAAGGAACATACAACATTGTAGTATATAAAAAAAAACGATATATATATATATA
>NW_022291635.1:902-1322 GCF_002776525.5 Piliocolobus tephrosceles | reverse complement strand
TACCTTTACAGATAAAATAAAATATATTTTTCCCATGTTATACAAATACATATTTAACTTAGATGAGTTCAAACTATATGGAGAAAAGAACGATGGTAAGTTATGAAAATTGTAAAAAACGTGGATGTACAAATGTGCCACTTATTGGTGTGAATTATATGAACATATCTAAATTTATATATACCTCTTCCCCCCCCCCCCCCCCCTCCTCCTCCTCCTCCTCCTTTCTTTACAGAAATTATGATAAACAATGTATACAGTGATAAGGAAAAATCAACTAAAAATAAAGAATTAAATTATTGCAACCTAGCCACTAAAAATAAGTATAAGTAAGTAGAGGCAAATGCGTGTAAATGCGAGTAAATGACAGGAAAAACGTGTTAAAAAAAAAATAGCAAAAAAAAGTGGATATAATATACT
>NW_022291635.1:520-802 GCF_002776525.5 Piliocolobus tephrosceles | reverse complement strand
ATGATGTTTGATAAAGTACTAAAAATAAAAAACCATTACTATGAAAACATAAATAGAATAAGTGTATTAGAATCAAGAAGTTTTATTTTGTTAGAAAGTGTTTATAATCATGCTGGATATTTATCAGGTGAATTGAAATTACCATTACATATAGATATATACAACAGGTACAAAATGTTTGATAATAATACTTTAATGTCAGAAATTGCTGAACAGCTGGATAAAGTGATTGATTTTACAAATAGTGATAAAAAAAATGGACAAATAAATAACACAAGTATA
>NW_022291635.1:0-420 GCF_002776525.5 Piliocolobus tephrosceles | reverse complement strand
TACCTTTACAGATAAAATAAAATATATTTTTCCCATGTTATACAAATACATATTTAACTTAGATGAGTTCAAACTATATGGAGAAAAGAACGATGGTAAGTTATGAAAATTGTAAAAAACGTGGATGTACAAATGTGCCACTTATTGGTGTGAATTATATGAACATATCTAAATTTATATATACCTCTTCCCCCCCCCCCCCCCCCTCCTCCTCCTCCTCCTCCTTTCTTTACAGAAATTATGATAAACAATGTATACAGTGATAAGGAAAAATCAACTAAAAATAAAGAATTAAATTATTGCAACCTAGCCACTAAAAATAAGTATAAGTAAGTAGAGGCAAATGCGTGTAAATGCGAGTAAATGACAGGAAAAACGTGTTAAAAAAAAAATAGCAAAAAAAAGTGGATATAATATACT
>NW_022291633.1:993-1418 GCF_002776525.5 Piliocolobus tephrosceles | reverse complement strand
AAAAAAAATTGGAGCATTAAAAAAGAAAATATATAAATTAAATTTATTAACGGAAGATGATATTACTCCTCCTGCTGAGGTTGATAGTAAAAACATAATGTATATACTGGAAGTAAACATAAATAAGTACCTAAATGAAATTCATGATAAAAAAAAACAACTAGATCAATTAGCAATTGAAATAAATACAAAAAAAAATGAGATAGAGGAAAAAGTAAAACAAATTAAACATGATATGACAGAAGAAGAACAAAAATTGAAACAACAGTTGTTAGAAGAACTAGACAAAAATGAAAAGGATTTAACACAAAATGAGCAATTCCTATCTGAACTAGAAAAAGAATTAAAGGACCATAAAGAAATATTATTAAAAATACAAATTGTAGCTGATAAAGAATATACTAAATTTTTTGCTAATGAAGTAA
>NW_022291633.1:435-893 GCF_002776525.5 Piliocolobus tephrosceles | reverse complement strand
AGAAAACAAACAAAAAAAAGAATTCATAGAATCAGGTAAAACCGAGCTAGAATTCCTATTAATAAAAGAAAAAAATAATTTAGAACTTATAATGAAACGTGAACAAAGAATAATTGATGATATAACTAGTTCACTTAATGAAATTAATGCAACAAATGAAAATAAGACTCTTCAAAAACAAAAAATAGCCGAAATGGAAATAATGTTAACTGGGTTAGAGGATGATCTAAAAATAATAAAACAAGAACTGAAAGATGCAACATACGAATTAGATAATTGGAATAATACAGATTCTGAATTATATAAACAAAATCAAAAAACAAAAGAAGAAGCAACTAATCAAATTGAATTAAATGATAAGCTCATACAAAAAATACAAAAAGAAATAGAAAATGTAGAAAAAGATAAACAAAAAATGGAAGACACAATTAACTTATTTAATTCAAAAAAACATGAAT
>NW_022291633.1:0-335 GCF_002776525.5 Piliocolobus tephrosceles | reverse complement strand
AAAAATGGAAGACACAATTAACTTATTTAATTCAAAAAAACATGAATACCAAACTGTAAAAATAACTTCAGATGCAGCTTTAATAAATATGAGAGATGAAATAATTAAAAATGTCGTAGAAGCGGTCAAAACAAACGAACAATATAATTCTGAAATATATGAACACGTGAAAAAAATAGGAGAAGCAATATTGTTAGTGAATCAAAATGAACTAATATTGCAAAGTGCTGAACAAGATATAAAAGATGCAGAAAATGAATTAAATACATATATAGAAAAACAAAAAAATGCTGAGGAATTAACACAAACTTTAATTTCACAACATGATACTGAAA
>NW_022291631.1:1040-1707 GCF_002776525.5 Piliocolobus tephrosceles | reverse complement strand
TTCTTTTGCATCTGATTCACTTAACACAATTTTTACTGGTTTACCTTTGTTTGTGTCTTCTTTTTTCGCCTTCATAACTTTTTTTTTATTTTTCTTTTTATCTTCTTCTGTCGCTGCTTTTGCCAGTGGTTCTATTAGTGGTTCTACCAGTGGTTCTATTAGTGGTTCTACCAGTGGTTCTACCAGTGGTTCTATTGGTGATTCTACCAGTGGTTCTACTTCTACTTCTACTTCTACTTCTACTTCTACTTCCGTTGTCGTTTCTATGTTTGCTCCCGTTTCTGTCTCATGTTTATCTTCCTTTTCGACATGTACAGATTCATTTGTTGTGTCATTTGCTCTAACAGCCGTTTCTGTGTCTAAAATTTTTGCGGGTTCATTTTTTTTATTAACTCTTTTTCTTTTTTTTTTTTCTTTTTTTTCCGTTTCTACTTTTGGTTCTTCTTCTGGCCCTACATCTGTCCTTACTCCCGCTTCTACTTCTACCCCTACTATTGTTTCTATATTTACTCCCATTTCTTCCTTATTGTTATCTTCCTTTTCAACATGTACAGAAACATTTATTGCCTCATGTTTACTAACAACTGTTTCTGCATCTAAAATTTTTGCAGATTCATTATGTTTATCTATTTTTTTTTTTTTTCTAATTATTTTTTTTTTTTCTTTT
>NW_022291631.1:555-940 GCF_002776525.5 Piliocolobus tephrosceles | reverse complement strand
TCTACTGCATCTGATACGTTAATATTATTACTTTCATTTGTTGCAGTTTTTGCAGTTGTTGTAGTTGTTGGAGTTGTTGTAGTTGTTGCAGTTGTTGGAGTTGTTGCAGTTGTTGCAGTTGTTGTAGTTGTTGCAGTTGTTGTAGTTGTTGGAGTTGTTGCAGTTGTTGCAGTTGTTGCAGTTGTTGGAGTTGTTGCAGTTGTTGTAGTTGTTGGAGTTGTTGCAGTTGTTGTAGTTGTTGTAGTTGTTGCAGTTGTTGGAGTTGTTGGAGTTGTTGGAGTTGTTGGAGTTGTTGTAGTTGTTGCAGTTGTTGGAGTTGTTGGAGTTGTTGCAGTTGTTGTAGTTGTTGGAGTTGTTGCAGTTGTTGTAGTTGTTGTAGTTGTTG
>NW_022291631.1:0-455 GCF_002776525.5 Piliocolobus tephrosceles | reverse complement strand
TTATAACTTTTGTTTTTTACTTTATTTTTTTTATTTTCACTTGGCTCGTTAAAATTAGCACCTACACCTGTTTCTTTTTTATTTTCCTTTATGTCACCATCTGCATTTATTTCTTGCCTTTTTTCTGTTAAGTCAACAGGTGCATCTTTTTCTTTTGTCTCTTCTGCTATGTCAACATGTGCATATGTTTCTTTTGTGCTATCACTTTTGTCAGTACTTTTATATTGTGTTTTTTGTTCTCCGTTTTTTGTTTTTGTAGTTTTCTTTGTATTGTTTCTTTTTGTTTGCTTATCTTTGTTAATACATTTATTTTTGTTATCCACTTTATCTGTACTTTCCATTTGTTTTGATCCCTCGATAGGCTTCTCATTATTTTGATATGTTGTTCCATTATTAAGGATATTAACAGATGTATTGTTTAAAGTTAAAGTATCGTTTGTGTTATTTTCAAAAGT
>NW_022291630.1:1684-2134 GCF_002776525.5 Piliocolobus tephrosceles | reverse complement strand
ATACAACCAAAAAGTATTTTAGTCAACCACAAAAAATCAGATTTATATATAAATAATCAAAACATAGTTACCAATGATTTAAATGGTTTATCTATGCATGAAAATGATTCAAATGTATATACAAAAAATATAAAAAAATATTTAAGCATGGATGAGATCAACGAGTTTTTAAAAAAACAGTTGAGTTATCATTTAGGTAATACAAACGAATTAGAAGAATATAAAACAGGTGATAGCACAGATGATAGAGGAGAGGATGCGAGTGTGGATGCAAATGTGGACATACCTAATGGTATAAGTGGTAACATACATAATGGTCAAAGTTGTGACCGTATAAATAGCCAAAGTTGTGACCGTATAAATAGCCAAAGTTGTGACCGTATAAATAGCCAAAGTTGTGACAGTAGAAATGGTCAAAGTTGTGACGGTAGAAATGGTCAAAGTTGTGAC
>NW_022291630.1:716-1584 GCF_002776525.5 Piliocolobus tephrosceles | reverse complement strand
ACGGGTCTAACTTTGCAACACAAAATACAGAAGACCAAACGATAGGCAAAAAAAAAGATCACGTTTATCAAGAGAAGATGAAACAAACAAATTGTTTAAATGTTAGCAGGCTCAAAAAATCTTCAATACAAGGTATATATAACAATGATAATAACACTGAAGTGAAAAATAATATAAACATATCGTACACTGCATCAAATGGAAGTGAAAAAAACTGTAAGTTAGTTAATAAAGGCAATTCTGACAACATGAATATAATCAATACATTTAATAACAAGAACAATAATATCATTACAAGTGCTTGTGTTAATAATGCCGATAATAATCGTTATGTTAATAATTATGATTTTTTACCTACTTACAACAATAGAAACATATGTATTAATAGCAACAGAACATGTGATAGCAACAGAACAAGTGATAGCAACAAAATAAGTGATAGCAACAACATACGTAATAACAACAACATATGTAATAACAACAACATACGTAATAACAATGCACTAATTAATAATTATCCCCTTACGAATAATAATAAAATTGTCAATATTCCGATGACAGTAAATGATCCAAACAATAATTTTGTTTTCTCAAATGCACAAACAAATGCACCTAACTACGCATATGTAAACGATAAACCGAAATTGAATATTCTGGATAACTCCTCAAACGTGTATACTAGCCCTAATGATATAATGAAACAACAACATAATGATAATAACAGAACGATATATTTTAACGATTTCAAAACAACAAAAAATACAAAAGTTAGTAGTTTACCAAATATAATGATTGACCCTAGTCAGGTAACTGTTGAACAGACAAATAGTAACAACAATAATCGTAACAACAATAATAGTAACAACAA
>NW_022291630.1:0-616 GCF_002776525.5 Piliocolobus tephrosceles | reverse complement strand
AACAACAATAATAGTAACAACAATAATAGTAACAACAATAATAGTAACAACAATAATAGTAATGGAAATAATAATATATTATACTTAAGCGCAGATAATAAGAATGTGTTACAGATACCGTTTCCAACTGGAAATGTATCAGCCGAAAATGTATCAACTAGAAATGTGTCAGCCACAAATGTATCAACTGGAAATGTATCAGCCGCAAATGTATCAACTGAAAATGTATCATATGGTTTTGCCTCATCTGATACTGCACTGGCAGGATCCATAGCAAATGATAAACTTTCTTACAACAATATTTCAAACATAAAAACAGTTAGGTCGGAACCAATTATTAACAGCTATATGTATAATCATAAATTATATTCTAGTAATAACGACAATGTGGGAAATTTTAGTACTCCTATGAATATGAATACTAATCCTGTTGCTAGTCCTGTTTATAATTCTAGTGCTAATCCTGTTTATAATTCCAGTGCTAATCCTGTTGCTAATCCTGTTTATAATTCCAGTGCTAATCCTGTTGCTAATCCTGTTGCTAGTCCTGTTTATAATTCTAGTGCTAATCCTGTTTATAATTCTAGTGCTAATCCTGTTTATAATTCTAGTGCTA
>NW_022291628.1:1687-2478 GCF_002776525.5 Piliocolobus tephrosceles | reverse complement strand
AAATACTTAGTTACAATTTTAATTATCATTTATGTTTTATCTAGTATAAAAGGTAATTAAAAATATATAGTATATTTTATTTTATTTTATTTTTTTTGCTACATAGCCGTTCTAACAAAATATAAAACAAGCACAACACTATTAAAAAGAATATAACTAACATTGCTATTTTTTGTTTAGTGATAGTAATAATAAAATAAATAGAAATAATAATAACAACAGCTATAGAAAAAGTTATGGCTGTACCAGTGGTCACATAGCAACAGCAACGGTGAAAACTCAGAAAGGATGCAAGAAGCTAATAATTCGGAAACAAATGCCAATGTAAATGAAAATGAGACAAAAAAAACAACTAATTATATGGATTTTTTGAAAAATAATGTGTGTGGCGTCTTTAATAATATTTTAAAAAGAAAGACGACAACAGAAAAAAATGATCATAAACAAATGAATATTACACAAACGAAAAAAATAAATACGAATGATAATAAACAAGTGAGCGAAAGTGTTAACAAAAACATTAATAAACAAGAAACCAAAAAGAGTGACATTACAAAAGAAATTAATACCAATGCAAGAAAAAGTATTAATTTTAATGGAAAGAGTATAACTACATTTAACAACAACAGTATACAACATGAGGTTAATAACACGACTCAAAATAAAACACAAATTAATACACAAGAGAACCGTTCAAATAACATACCAAATAATAACAAACATAATAACAGTAGTAGTTACAACAATAATTATAATATTAAAAGAGGTAATACCATTAAAAACAAAAATGA
>NW_022291628.1:1028-1587 GCF_002776525.5 Piliocolobus tephrosceles | reverse complement strand
ATAATATGTCAAATCAAAAAGTGAGTAGCCAATACGTGGCAGCAAATCGAAAAAACATTATTACAAAAAATATATCTGTTAAAAATAATAATAACATAAAAAATGCTTATACGAATATTAAAGAAAAAAAAATAAATAAAGTTACCTTTACCCAACCAATGAAAACAAGTTTTAAGATAACAGATAGTGATAAAAAGACCACTAATTATGCGCGTACAACAGTAGGAACGGTGCAAAATAAGCCGTTTTTATTTGGCCTTAATAAAAATGAAAAATATAAAAATATAAACACTAACTATCCTACACCGACAGTACAAAAGAATGAAAACAGAGTGTTACAAGTGAACAAAAGAAATAGTTTGACATACCAAAAAAATAGTTTGGCATATCAAAAAAATAGTTTGGCATATCAAAAAAATAACTTGGAAAACCAAAAAGATAGCTTGGGAAACCAAAAAAATAATTTGACAAACCAAAAAATTAATTTGACAAACCAAAAAAATAATTTGACAAACCAAAAAAATAATTTGACAAGCCAGAAAGATAGTTTGCTATACCC
>NW_022291628.1:0-928 GCF_002776525.5 Piliocolobus tephrosceles | reverse complement strand
AAATTTAAAAAAAGCGTTAATAGATACAATTATAAATCCAGATAGGGAACACACGACAGTTAATGAAACTGAAACAACCACCAATGCACACCAAACAAATAACAAAATAAATAATACCAGCTCACTAAATAGAATTGACATATCAAATAAAAATTTTACTCCGAATAAAAATACTTTACTAAATAAAGGTATCTTGTTTAATAAAGAACAAGTGAGCAAAAATATTTTGAAGAAAAGAACAAGCACAACACCTGTGAACATAAGCAGTAATAAAGAAAAAACTAATTTTAATAAAAACGAAATTCGTTTTGAAAACAAACAACAATTAGTGAAAAGATATTCGGTACTTGTCCGTAACCAAAATTTAATTATTAAAAAAAGTGACAATATGTTAAAATGTACTGAACAAAAAAAAGATAATGAAATGGGTAATAAAAATAAAATGATACAAGGGGACAAGCAAAAAGAAGAAACAAAAGAAACAAAATCATTGTCACCTATTAGGGACACACCAAAAATATTAAATAATGTAAAACCGACATTGGAAACAAATCAAAACATAAAACACATGAGTAAAGATAGTGATAGTAGCAAATCAGTATATCAACCTTATACCAACAGTTATAAAAACATAAGTCCATTTGGACTATATATTCGAGAAAATAATAAAGATATATCGAGTGTCAGTACTAACGGAGACATACCCAGTAGTGTTATTAATAAAACCACATTACTTAACAATAATCAAACAAATACACCCAGTAGTGTCACTAATAGAACCAAATTAATTAACAATAATAAAACAAATACACCCAGTAGTATCACTAATAGAACCAAATTAATTAACAATAATAAAACAAATACACCCAGTAGTATCACTAATAGAACCAAATTAATTAACAATAATAAAACAAATACACCCAGTAGT
>NW_022291621.1:0-6369 GCF_002776525.5 Piliocolobus tephrosceles | reverse complement strand
TATGTATGTATGTATGTATGTATGTATGTATGTATGTATGTATGTATAAAATAAACCAGACCGTTTTTGTTGTAACTAGTTCAATCTGGTATATGTTAAGCTATACATCTTGCTTATTACTTTTTTTTTTATTTTTATTATAATTTAAAATTTTATCTTTTTATAATTTTTATAACTAAGCCAATTTTTTACTTTTATCATAATTTTATTTTTATTCTCGTGTATACATTGAAAAGTTAAAAAAAAATAAAAAATAAAAAAAAAAAAACTAGTATTTATCTCTAGATCCTTTACAACCTTATGATTTATTTTTTTTTTTTTTATGACTGAAACGCAAATTAACGTATGACTTAAACTTCGACTTAAATAATAATTAAAAATATTAAAAAAAAAAAAAAAAAAAACTTATAGACATGTAACATATATAAATGTATAAATACATTTTTGTTTATTTTATAAAAATTAATTAAAATTTATTTGATAAAATTGTTAATTCATGTAACTAACAATTGCTTTATAAAATATCTAATATTTTATTCAAAACATAGAGCAAATTGAGTTAAATTAATTATAATTAAATCGTAATAAAATATACTGTAATTAGTTTGTATTTTTATTTTTGCACAATTTTTTTTTTTTTTTTTTTTTATTTGTAAAAGTGACACAACTATTTGATTTATGTTTAAATTATATATTTAATAATCAGTTAATAATCAGTTAATAATCAGTTCATATAAAAAAAATAAAAAAAAAAATGAAATAGTAATAAAAAAAAAAAGCCCATATTTGTATATACAAACAAACTCTTTAAAAATATGCTTAGGCTTTATTTATAATCTTAACAACGAACACTGTGTCTTTATTTAGTACTACTATTACTACTACTACTATTATTGTAATTGCTATTTATTATTATAATCATTTTTTTTTTTATATTATAAAACTATGTATCACGAACAGTTTTCATTTTACTTCAAAATATTTATATTTAGTTTTATTTTATAACATGTATATTTAAATTCATGTATAATTGCGTATATAATGGATATATGCGAATATATGTGAATATGTGTAAGTATATATACATAAATGTGTACCCATCTAAAAACTATTACTGGTGCTTCAAATGCAAAGTTATGGTTTTTTTTTTTTTTTTTTTATTTACATTATATGAACAATTAATAAATTTTTTTTTTGTATGTGTTTTTATTTTTTACTCATATAAAAAGAAATAGTAGATATTAGAATACACACTCTGCCTTTTGTAAGAGTGAGTAAACCAATATGTATGTTTACTTCTTAATATACCTCAACCTATATCAATGTTGAGATATGTATATATATGTATATATATATATATAAACACATAAATTTATCAATTTTTATTTATAAATAAGTTTGTATTCATAAATTGTTTATTTTTTTATTTTATTTTTTATTGCTTTAACCTGTTTTTATATTTAATCACAATAATATATATATATATATATATATATATATGTATTACATGAGTACATGTAATAAGAAAAATGTGAAGCGAAATTATTTCAACATTTCAGTACACATTAAAAATTATATACCCTTAATTTATAGTAATTTATTTATAAGTTATTTACATTTATATTTTTTTTTGTTGTTTTTTTTTTTTGTTGTTTTTTTTTTTTTTGTTTTTTTTTTTAATTAGAACTATAAAAAAAATTTTGTATTTTATAAAATATCATGTATGCATAGAATAAGAGTAGTTCGATAAAATATACTTGAAACTACGAAGAAAATAAAAAATATACTACACTCTCAATTATTTTTCATACTCTTAAGAGTATATTATATCACATTTATATATGCTTAAAAATATTTAATGTATTTTATATATAAGCATTTTAACATTTATATTTATATATTGTATATATGCTTCTATAATAAATACTAATTTCTATTATGTATATATTTTTTTTTTTTTACTGGAGTATTATGTACTTATTTGTTTAAAGTGTTATCTTTTATAGGAAAAAAAAAGTATATATATATATATATATAAATGCATGATTTATAGGATTTTATTAAAGCATATTACAGAATAATACAAAAATGAATAATGTAAAAATGCAAAATAACACCATTTCTTTTCAATGTATAATAATATTTATTTATGTTTTTTTTTTTTTTTTTTTTCTTTTCTTTAATTTATGTTTTCTGAATTTATAAAAAATTTTTTCGTACACTTTTTAAAAGTTCTAAATATATATATATATATAAACGAGTACACAATTATATTTTTATAAACTACTTTTACATGATAAAAAAAAACCTAATTTATTTTATTAAATTATATAATTTAAGGGTGTGGTAGAATAAAGTCACATTATGCTTAATTTAGAGATCTCATACATATTTACACTTTTTATTTTTCTATATAACTTTTTTTTAATTTTATTTTTTTTTTTTTTATCATTGAATTATACCACTAATGAAAAGTTTCAGGCTTATTTATATAATTATATATATTTTTTTTTTTTTTATTGTATTTTATAATTTTAAGTTCTTTTTAACCTAGCAAAGCTTTTAATTTTTATTTTTATGAACTTTAAATAAATTTAAAATTTTATATTTATGAGCATTTCATTTTTTTAATTTTAAGTTTTTTTAAACCTAGCAAGGTTTTTAATTTTTATTTTTATAAACTTTAAATAAAATTTAAATTTTATATTTATGAACATCTTATGTTTTTAATTTTAAGTTTTTTTAAACCTAGCAAAGTTTTTAATTTTTATTTTTATGAACTTTAAATAAATTTAAAATTTTATATTTATGAGCATTTCATTTTTTTAATTTTTATTTTTTTTAACCTACATTTTTTTTTTTTTATGATTGTAAAAATAATAAACAGGAAACGAAATAATTTATTACTATAACTGCATACGTATACACATTGTTTAAAAAAAAAAAAAAAAAAAACAAACAACAAATAAACAAACAAAGATCCATACTTTTTTGTTTATTTTTATGCTATTCTAATTATATTTATGTTATACATATTTTATTCTAAGAATATATCTTGATAGAACAAACCAAAAAAATTTTAGTGATTTATATTATAAAAAAAAAAAAAATAATAAATAAACAACTTTCATATATTTATATTATTTAGTACCAGTACTACTTTACAATGAATGTATATTCATAGATATATATATATATATATACTGTCGTATACAGTGCAACTATTGTTATACCATATTTTATATATGTATATATATATATATATATATCCTTAAAAAAATAAAAAAGCAGCTTAAAAACATATATATATATATATATATGTTTATCTTTAACCTTAATATATTGTATTACTTTTTTTTTTTTTATATTTTATTATAGTTATATATTTTTTTTTATATTTTACCATTCTTTTATTTTCCTTTTTTATATTTTTATTTTTTACATTTTATTACTTTTTCATGTTTTTGCTTATATTGTAACTATTATCTTTTTTTTTTATTTTACTACTACTATCTTTTTTTTTTTTTTTTTTTTAATTTATTCTATTATTGCTTTAAATAAAAATTTAAGTTATATTTATAATATAAAACTTCATGCTACAAATATTTATATATATATATATATATATATATATATATTTTAAATCTCAGTATAATTTTTCATTTCTAGTAACATGTTGTTTACGTTATCACGGTATATATATATATATAATTGCATTATATAAAAGTTAATATTCTTTTAATTAACAAAAAAAAAAAAAAAAAAAATAATAAAATAAAAAAGCAACGTTAGTTTTTAGTTTTAAGGAAAATTTTCATATTAATATATAAAATGTTTAAAAAAAAAAACTATAATATTTATTATTTTTATTTATTATTTTCTTTACAATAATTCGTTTTATTATTACTTTTTTTATTTTATTACCATACATTTTATATATTATTATATGTTATTTGATTTATTTTATTTATAATAAAAATAGCATATATATAGTATGTTAATATTTTATGGACATGTATAAATAAATGCTTATACGAATATATACATATACATATACATATACATATACATATACATATACATATACATATGCATATACATATACATATACATATACATATACATACATATATATATATATATATATTTATTTATTTATACGTTGAATATTTAAAGCAGTAATTTCTATAAATACATTTATACATATATAATAGATACGCAATTTACTTAAATAATTAAATACTTATTACATTGAGAATAATTTTTCGTTGTTTTAATAAGATAAAATATAAAAAGAATAGCTTCATAAGTAGTAGACACATTAAGAGAACAACTATTTTATAATCATAATGAAATTAGTATTATTTGTACCATAAATAATAGTGGAAAAAGGGAAAGAAACTTTTGATATTGTAAACGAAGTAGTGATTTACTATAATCAACTTGACACTTAATATATATACGTTTATATGTGTTTATATATTTGTTTATATTTACTTATATGTATATGACAGTACGCACATATGTTCATGTTCTATTTATGTGAATATACGTATAAAAAAACGACTTTATTTTTAAAATTTCATTCTGATTAATCAAAAATAACACCTATAGAATCTTAGAAATAATAGACTAACCTTTTTTTATTTTGCGCAATTAGCAAATCTTTAAAAACAGCTAAAATTAGATACACATATATATAATATATATAATATAATATATATATTAAGAAAAACAAAATGGATGCTTATATGTGTGAGGATGCTATCACTGGATTTAAAAAAGGTAATATAAATAGTAAGTATATATGTATGCGTATATACCGTGGTCGTTAAAAAACAAAGATATAATTGCATGTTGTGTTTTTTTTTTTTTGTTAATTTTTTGTTAATTTTTTGTTAATTTTTGTTTTTTTTTTTTTTTTGATGTATTTATCTGTTTTTATTTGATTTTTCCTTTTTTTAATTTATTTTATACAGAATATGAATTGTTGAATTGGTGTAAGTATACATTAAAACCCGAGTCGTATTTTTTTAGATAAAGTAAATATATATGATTCGAATGGTGACACTTCCAAAGATGAAGCGATATGGTATAACAACAAAACAAACCATTTGGAAGATTATTTTAAAGGCATTGGAAATAATTTTCTTTTTTTTTTTAGTAAAAATGTTATGGTTTACGATAAGTCAGATATTAGTTGTTGTATTTGAAAATATATATTACGTTAAATTTAAAAAATGCTATAAATAATACTTTGGATAATAAAGTTAAAAATAGTAGTAGTATTAAACACAAAAATTATATTAGTTTCTTTATTGTAGTTTTAAATGGTACAAAAAAAGAATTATAACATTATTGGAATGTTTATCTATGCAGATTATTGCAGCAACGGGCATTATTGTATCAACGAGGATTATAGTAACAGTAGAGATTATGATAACAGTAGAGATTATAGTAACAGTAGAGATTATAGTAACAGTAGAGATGATGGCAGTAATAAGGATAATAATGGAAACAGTGGAAATAATACTGGAAATAGTGGAAATAATAATGGGAACAGTGGAGATAATAATGGGAACAGTGGAGATAATAATGGGAACAGTGGAGATAATAATGGGAACAGTGGAGATAATAATGGGAACAGTGGAGATAATAATGGGAATAATGAAGATGATGATAAAAATGGGGATAACGAAAGAAGTGACGATGATGAAAAAAGTGACAATGATGAAAAAAGTGATGATGATGAAAACAGTGACGATGATGAAAAAAGTGACCATGATGAAAACAGTGACAATAATAAAAACAGTGACAATAATAAAAACAGATTTAATAAAAATAGAAATAATATAAATGGATATAATAAAAAAGGTACTATTAAGGTAAATAATAAAGAAAGCAGTAACGGTGAAAATGACAGTATGCAACATGTGTTTAGTTTAAAATATGGCATCGATGAAATAAGTAAATATAATTATAATATAAATAACAATTATAATGATGATACAACAAGCAGTAAAAGTACAATAACTACGAATTGGACTAATAATAGCACAAATAATATTTTATACGAAGATAACGACAACATTAATGTAAAATTTATAAAGATAATGTACTTGAAAATAATAATGATACATCTTTAAATAATGTTAATATCGTGAAAAATAACAAATCAAAGTTTAGAATGAATAATAATGGAGTGAAAAATGGAGTGGAAAATGAAGTGGAAAATAAAGTGGACAATGGAGTGGACAATGGAGTGGAAAATGAAGTGGAAAATGAAGTGGACAATGGAGTGGACAATGGAGTGGAAAATGGAGTGGACAATGGAGTGGACAATGGAGTGGAAAATGGAGTGGAAAATGG
>NW_022291617.1:771-1095 GCF_002776525.5 Piliocolobus tephrosceles | reverse complement strand
TATACTATTAACACTGTTAACGTCAGCGTTATCATCCAGTATATCTACCCAAAATTCATCGTCCAAATTAGTATTATCATTTTCATTTGTTTTATCAAACACGTCTATATCATCATTTAATAATAAACTTCCGTTCTTTTTGTTATGTTCTTCTTTTACACTGAAGGTATCACTCACATTTTCAGCAGTTTTGTTATCAAGTATTATGTCTGAAAAAAAACTATCATATTGTTCTTTTATATTATCATCTATAAGACTAATATCACTTTCTATGTTGTTATTTAATTTTTTCAATTCTTCTTTTCCATTTTTAAATTTCATCTT
>NW_022291617.1:424-671 GCF_002776525.5 Piliocolobus tephrosceles | reverse complement strand
TATCACTATTGTTATTGTTGTCCTTGTTCTTGTTATTGTTATTGTTGTTGTTGTTGTTGGTGTTGGCGTTGGTGTTGGTGTTGGTGTTGGTGTTATTACTGTCATTGTCATTGCCGTTTTCATTGACATTATCATTATTAGCATCAAAAAATTCATCAAATATGTCGCTTAATTTTTCAAAGCTTAAAGAATTATTCTCTTCTATAGCTTTCTCACTATCATTTTTATTTTCATCGGCATATTGATT
>NW_022291617.1:0-324 GCF_002776525.5 Piliocolobus tephrosceles | reverse complement strand
TATACTATTAACACTGTTAACGTCAGCGTTATCATCCAGTATATCTACCCAAAATTCATCGTCCAAATTAGTATTATCATTTTCATTTGTTTTATCAAACACGTCTATATCATCATTTAATAATAAACTTCCGTTCTTTTTGTTATGTTCTTCTTTTACACTGAAGGTATCACTCACATTTTCAGCAGTTTTGTTATCAAGTATTATGTCTGAAAAAAAACTATCATATTGTTCTTTTATATTATCATCTATAAGACTAATATCACTTTCTATGTTGTTATTTAATTTTTTCAATTCTTCTTTTCCATTTTTAAATTTCATCTT
>NW_022291613.1:1007-1466 GCF_002776525.5 Piliocolobus tephrosceles | reverse complement strand
AGTAACACCGGGTGGCTACTGTCCGATGGGGGTCAGTATGACGGTGTACTAACACCGGGTGGCTACTGTCCGATGGGGGTATCAGTATGACGGTGTAGTAACACCGGGTGGCTACTGTCCGATGGGGTATCAGTATGACGGTGCAGTAACACCGGGTGGCTACTGTCCGATGGGGGTCAGTATGACGGTGTAGTAACACCGGGTGGCTACTGTCCGATGGAGGCCAGTATGACGGTGTAGTAACACCGGGTGGCTACTGTCCGATGGGGTCAGTATGACGGTGTAGTAACACAGGGTGGCTACTGTCCGATGGGGGTCAGTATGACGGTGTAGTAACACAGGGTGACTACTGTCCGATAGGGGTATCAGTATGACGGTGTAGTAACACCGGGTGGCTACTGTCCGATGGGGCATCAGTATGACGGTGTAGTAACACCGGGTGGCTACTGTCCGATGGGG
>NW_022291613.1:372-907 GCF_002776525.5 Piliocolobus tephrosceles | reverse complement strand
TAACACCGGGTGGCTACTGTCCGAGGGGGTCAGTATGACGGTGTAGTAACACAGGGTGGCTACTGTCCGAGGGGGTCAGTATGATGGCGTAGTAACACCGGGTGGCTACTGTCCGATGGGGGTCAGTATGATGGTGTAGTAACACCGGGTGACTACTGTCCGATGGGGTCAGTATGACGGCGTAGTAACACAGGGTGGCTACTGTCCGATGGGGGTCAGTATGATGGTGTAGTAACACCGGGTGGCTACTGTCCAATGGAGGCAGTATGACGGTGTAGTAACACCGGGTGGCTACTGTCCGATGGGGGTCAGTATGACGGTGTAGTAACACCGGGTGGCTACTGTCCGAGGGGTCAGTATGACGGTGTAGTAACACCGGGTGGCTATTGTCCGAGGGGGTCAGTATGATGGCGTAGTAACACAGGGTGGCTACTGTCCGATAGGGTCAGTATGATGGCGTAGTAACACAGGGTGGCTACTGTCCGATAGGGTCAGTATGATGGCGTAGTAACACAGGGTGGCTACTGTCCGATAG
>NW_022291613.1:0-272 GCF_002776525.5 Piliocolobus tephrosceles | reverse complement strand
TAACACCGGGTGGCTACTGTCCGAGGGGTCAGTATGACGGTGTAGTAACACCGGGTGGCTATTGTCCGAGGGGGTCAGTATGACGGTGTAGTAACACAGGGTGGCTACTGTCCGATAGGGTCAGTATGACGGCGTAGTAACACAGGGTGGCTACTGTCCGATAGGGTCAGTATGATGGCGTAGTAACACAGGGTGGCTACTGTCCGATAGGGGTATCAGTATGACGGTGTAGTAACACAGGGTGGCTACTGTCCGATAGGGGTATCAGTATG
>NW_022291608.1:1035-1289 GCF_002776525.5 Piliocolobus tephrosceles | reverse complement strand
TAACCCGTTATTACACATCAAAACGTTTATAGAAAAGAGTAAAAAAAAAAAAAAAATACAATTTATTTATTTTATTAGTAAGTGTGCATAGAAAAAAAAAAAAATAAATAAATAGCTAAAATTAAATCACTAAAATAATAAAATATGGTAATTTGAAGTGATGGCTATTTATTTATTTATTTTTTTTTTTTAAATAGTACAATAAAGCTAATAAAAAAAATAATTAACAGACACAATATGATATATGTGGATAT
>NW_022291608.1:354-935 GCF_002776525.5 Piliocolobus tephrosceles | reverse complement strand
TTGACAATTAAAAATTGTATGTAA
The DNA here is from genome assembly GCF_002776525.5 of Piliocolobus tephrosceles. Classification (NCBI taxonomy): domain Eukaryota; kingdom Metazoa; phylum Chordata; class Mammalia; order Primates; family Cercopithecidae; genus Piliocolobus; species Piliocolobus tephrosceles. The sequence goes on along the minus strand of NW_022291608.1, from coordinate 911 downwards.
AAATAAACATTTATATAATTTGTTTTTCATAAAATTAATATATTTTTCATTCATTTATTCACTTTTATCAACATATTTTTTACAATATAATTGTATTTTTAACAAGAACAAACATAAAGTTTCAAAACATTTTTATCATATAGAATAACAATAATAATTATTACAAAAAAAATTACAAAATATAATTGCCAATTTTTTAATAACAACTTAAAACAGTGTTACGTATGTTAATTATATTAAAAACTTATGTAAATTTGTTCACTTAATTTTTTAGAATAAAAAAAAAATATATATAAAGTTCTAAAAGTTAACATATTAAACTTTGTCATAAAAAACATTACGTATTAATGAAGAAGTTACTAAATAATATATAATATGATAATATTCGTATTAAAGCGTGAAAAATAAAAAAATAAAAAGCACACACACATACCTATATGTATATGTATATATATACATGTCAATGTGTTTTTTTTTTACCTTTACAACGTAAATAAATTTCAATTTATATTAACGTTTTTTGAATTTTTAATTATATGTTTTTTTTTTTTTTTTTT
>NW_022291608.1:0-254 GCF_002776525.5 Piliocolobus tephrosceles | reverse complement strand
TAACCCGTTATTACACATCAAAACGTTTATAGAAAAGAGTAAAAAAAAAAAAAAAATACAATTTATTTATTTTATTAGTAAGTGTGCATAGAAAAAAAAAAAAATAAATAAATAGCTAAAATTAAATCACTAAAATAATAAAATATGGTAATTTGAAGTGATGGCTATTTATTTATTTATTTTTTTTTTTTAAATAGTACAATAAAGCTAATAAAAAAAATAATTAACAGACACAATATGATATATGTGGATAT
>NW_022291607.1:863-1260 GCF_002776525.5 Piliocolobus tephrosceles | reverse complement strand
TTTTTTTTCTTTTTCGTATGTCACTTCAACATCCATATTATAAAACGAATCAATATAATCATCTTCTTTCGTATACCACAATTCGTCTAATACTTTTTCACTATTATTTTCACGATTTTTTTCACTATTCTGTTCACTATTCTGTTCACTATTTTTTTCACGATTTTTATTATTATAAGAATGTGCATTTTTGTTTTTATGTTCATATTTTATATTTGTTGTATTATTAGATTTAGTGCCAGTAAAATTTTGTTTATTTGTAAACATCATACCTTTTGTTTTCCCCATTTTTGTTTCCCCCGTTTTTGTTTTGTTAGGATGTCTTTCTTCGTACCATGTTTTATTTATTATTTTTTTTTTTGCTTCTTTTGATTTATATTTATCATAACTGTTACGA
>NW_022291607.1:497-763 GCF_002776525.5 Piliocolobus tephrosceles | reverse complement strand
TTATATCGACTGGACTTGTTATATCGGCTGGACTGATTAGATCGGCTGGACTGATTAGATCGACTGGACTGATTAGATCGACTGGACTGATTAGATCGATGGGATATGTTAGAGCTGCTGGAAAGACCACCTTCATCATATGTTTTGATCATGCCATGTTTTTTCAGCTCCTTTATTTTTGTATTATTGCGAAAATTGGCAGAATCTGTTTTAATGTGGTTACTTTGTTTCCTCAAGTTAAAGGACTGTTCATTAACACTTACATT
>NW_022291607.1:0-397 GCF_002776525.5 Piliocolobus tephrosceles | reverse complement strand
TTTTTTTTCTTTTTCGTATGTCACTTCAACATCCATATTATAAAACGAATCAATATAATCATCTTCTTTCGTATACCACAATTCGTCTAATACTTTTTCACTATTATTTTCACGATTTTTTTCACTATTCTGTTCACTATTCTGTTCACTATTTTTTTCACGATTTTTATTATTATAAGAATGTGCATTTTTGTTTTTATGTTCATATTTTATATTTGTTGTATTATTAGATTTAGTGCCAGTAAAATTTTGTTTATTTGTAAACATCATACCTTTTGTTTTCCCCATTTTTGTTTCCCCCGTTTTTGTTTTGTTAGGATGTCTTTCTTCGTACCATGTTTTATTTATTATTTTTTTTTTTGCTTCTTTTGATTTATATTTATCATAACTGTTACGA
>NW_022291606.1:842-1148 GCF_002776525.5 Piliocolobus tephrosceles | reverse complement strand
ATTATTTTGTTCCTCTGTATTATCACCTTTGTTTATTACTTCTGTTTTGTCACTTATGTCAGTATTACTAACAGTTTCATCTTTTGTTACCTTTTCCACATCTTTTTGAGTATCCTTAATAGCACTAGGTTGTTTTATTAAATTTTCTTTTTTTTCTTGCCCTTTATTAATGGAGCTAGTCTCATTTGTCCGACTTTCTCCTGAACCTACTTCTTTTTTCTCTGAACTCACAGTATCACTCTTTTTTTTTCTCTTTATACTCTTAAAAAATAAAAGGTTATCTTCTGATAAAATCATAAAATGTTT
>NW_022291606.1:406-742 GCF_002776525.5 Piliocolobus tephrosceles | reverse complement strand
CATGAACTGCATATTCGACTCTATTTCCTTGTTGCTCCATACGACTCTTATTTGTATCTTCTTTTGTTTTACTAACTACATCTGATGAATCTTCTTTTTTTTCTTTTGTTTCTACATTTTTTGCAGTTTCTACTTCAGCCTTTATTTCCTCTTTAAGTTCTACATTCTTCGTTGTTTCAACTTCATCCTTTATTTCGTCTTTTCCTTCTGTATATGTTTTACTTTCATTTGAGTCTGTATTCTTTTTTTTACAACTTTCGTTAGGTTGATTACTTTTGTTTTCACTATGATTATTTTGTTCCTCTGTATTATCACCTTTGTTTATTACTTCTGTTT
>NW_022291606.1:0-306 GCF_002776525.5 Piliocolobus tephrosceles | reverse complement strand
ATTATTTTGTTCCTCTGTATTATCACCTTTGTTTATTACTTCTGTTTTGTCACTTATGTCAGTATTACTAACAGTTTCATCTTTTGTTACCTTTTCCACATCTTTTTGAGTATCCTTAATAGCACTAGGTTGTTTTATTAAATTTTCTTTTTTTTCTTGCCCTTTATTAATGGAGCTAGTCTCATTTGTCCGACTTTCTCCTGAACCTACTTCTTTTTTCTCTGAACTCACAGTATCACTCTTTTTTTTTCTCTTTATACTCTTAAAAAATAAAAGGTTATCTTCTGATAAAATCATAAAATGTTT
>NW_022291604.1:822-1168 GCF_002776525.5 Piliocolobus tephrosceles | reverse complement strand
TAATCAAATACACCCCTTAATTAACTATTTTGTATATTTCGAAGCATACATTTGTAATTATAATTTATGTGAAGCAATCATAGTAAAGCAACTATAGATACTTTGATATATATAATAAGTGCACCATTTTATATTATCAATTATAAATACATATAGATAAAAAATTAAATAACAAATTGTTAGTATTCTTTTTGTGCTTTTTTAATTATATACATAAAAAAACAATAATACGAAATAAATAAATGCAAACTTGTCAAAAAACAGATGCATTATAAAAAAAGATGAATAAATGAATACTGAGCAATATATTTGTATGTTATAAAAAAGTATTATAAAATAGTAAAAA
>NW_022291604.1:446-722 GCF_002776525.5 Piliocolobus tephrosceles | reverse complement strand
GAAGTAATTTTTTTTTTTTTTTTTATGTGTTAACACGAGTTTTATTTTAGGTTACACAAATATTTGATTATCTGTATATTTATATATATAGATATTTATAAAAATATATATATGTGTATATAATTATTTGCGTTTATATATATGTATGTGACTTTTTTTTTTGATATATATACATAGTTTACAAATTTGGCATGCATTTGGTATTTTTAAATATGATGTTTTACGAATAAATTAAAAGGAGTATAACAATCATAATTTTTTTAAATTTGTAAATTT
>NW_022291604.1:0-346 GCF_002776525.5 Piliocolobus tephrosceles | reverse complement strand
TAATCAAATACACCCCTTAATTAACTATTTTGTATATTTCGAAGCATACATTTGTAATTATAATTTATGTGAAGCAATCATAGTAAAGCAACTATAGATACTTTGATATATATAATAAGTGCACCATTTTATATTATCAATTATAAATACATATAGATAAAAAATTAAATAACAAATTGTTAGTATTCTTTTTGTGCTTTTTTAATTATATACATAAAAAAACAATAATACGAAATAAATAAATGCAAACTTGTCAAAAAACAGATGCATTATAAAAAAAGATGAATAAATGAATACTGAGCAATATATTTGTATGTTATAAAAAAGTATTATAAAATAGTAAAAA
>NW_022291600.1:833-1193 GCF_002776525.5 Piliocolobus tephrosceles | reverse complement strand
TTTTCTGTAAATAAATATGGATTTGAAGGAGCTAGGAAATTAGCAATAGCATTTAGAAATTCACAAAAACCTTCGAATGACGATAGTGATGAGGACCCTTGGTTAAAAAATTATAATAAAACAAATATAACAAAAAATACAGAAAAACATTTAAATAATTATGATAATAAAAATAATTATACTACTAATTCGATAAACAATATTAAAGATAATGATAATAATGAACCTGATATTGTTATTAATAATACTACTACAGATCATATTAATCCGGATAATGGTACATATCTTTCTGAAATCTATGATACTAATGAAAATTATGATATTAATGGAAATTATAATACTAAGAATAATGCAAATGAT
>NW_022291600.1:460-733 GCF_002776525.5 Piliocolobus tephrosceles | reverse complement strand
ACAGTAGCTACGATAGCAGTAATAATAACAAAGTTAGAAGTAGTAATATTATGAGTAATAATATTATGAGTAGTAATATTATGAGTAGTAATATTGTGAGTAGTAATATTATGAGTAGTAATATTGTGAGTAGTAATATTGGGAATAATAACATGGACAGTAGTGATATAGTTAGTACTAATATGAGCAGTAGTAATGACATAACAAGCAATAATAATGCCTATTTTAATAAAATTCAAAATGTTGACGCAAGAATAAACTTATGCAGAGATG
>NW_022291600.1:0-360 GCF_002776525.5 Piliocolobus tephrosceles | reverse complement strand
TTTTCTGTAAATAAATATGGATTTGAAGGAGCTAGGAAATTAGCAATAGCATTTAGAAATTCACAAAAACCTTCGAATGACGATAGTGATGAGGACCCTTGGTTAAAAAATTATAATAAAACAAATATAACAAAAAATACAGAAAAACATTTAAATAATTATGATAATAAAAATAATTATACTACTAATTCGATAAACAATATTAAAGATAATGATAATAATGAACCTGATATTGTTATTAATAATACTACTACAGATCATATTAATCCGGATAATGGTACATATCTTTCTGAAATCTATGATACTAATGAAAATTATGATATTAATGGAAATTATAATACTAAGAATAATGCAAATGAT
>NW_022291596.1:731-1011 GCF_002776525.5 Piliocolobus tephrosceles | reverse complement strand
TATGTGGTGTGTGTGTGTGGTGTGTGTGTGTGTAAGGTATGTGGTATATGTGTGGTGTGGGGGGGGCATGTTTGGGGGGGATTGAGGTATGTGGTGTGTGTGAGGTACATGGTGTGTGTGTGTGAGGTATGTGGTGTGTGTGTGTGTGTGGGGTATGTGTGGGGCATTTGTGTGTGGGGGGATGTGAGGTATGTGGTTTGTGTGTGTGTGTGTGAGGTATGTGTGTGTGTGGCATGTGTGGGGGTGTGTGAGGTATGTGGTGTGTGGTACATGGTATGTG
>NW_022291596.1:380-631 GCF_002776525.5 Piliocolobus tephrosceles | reverse complement strand
TGTGGGGGGGGGGGGGGGGGGGTGGTGGGGGGGGGGGGGGGGGGGGGTGTGGGGGGGGGGGGGGGGGGGTGGGGGGGGGGGGGGGGGGGGGGGGGGGGGGGGGGGGGGGGGGGGGGTGGGGGGGGGATTGAGGTATGTGGTGTGTGTGAGGTACATGGTGTGTGTGTGTGAGGTATGTGGTGTGTGTGTGTGTGTGGGGTATGTGGTATGTGTGAGGTACATGGTGTGTGTGTGTGAGGTATGTGGTGTGT
>NW_022291596.1:0-280 GCF_002776525.5 Piliocolobus tephrosceles | reverse complement strand
TATGTGGTGTGTGTGTGTGGTGTGTGTGTGTGTAAGGTATGTGGTATATGTGTGGTGTGGGGGGGGCATGTTTGGGGGGGATTGAGGTATGTGGTGTGTGTGAGGTACATGGTGTGTGTGTGTGAGGTATGTGGTGTGTGTGTGTGTGTGGGGTATGTGTGGGGCATTTGTGTGTGGGGGGATGTGAGGTATGTGGTTTGTGTGTGTGTGTGTGAGGTATGTGTGTGTGTGGCATGTGTGGGGGTGTGTGAGGTATGTGGTGTGTGGTACATGGTATGTG
>NW_022291595.1:726-1003 GCF_002776525.5 Piliocolobus tephrosceles | reverse complement strand
ATGTTGATGAGTGTATGTTGATGAGTGTATGTTGATGAGTGTATGTTGATGAGTGTATGTTTATGAGTGTATGTTTATGAGTGCACATTTATGAGTGCATGTTTATGCACATTTATACACAATTACTTTATATATATATATATATATATATATATATATAGATTATCCTAGGAAACAAAGAAAAAATGCCACAACTTAGTAAACTGGATATTACCAAACTGCGTCAAATTATAAATTCATTGAACGAAATGGATGGAGCTCCAATATACTACGTTAA
>NW_022291595.1:377-626 GCF_002776525.5 Piliocolobus tephrosceles | reverse complement strand
ACTAATAAACAAAAAAAAAGAAAAAAAGATAAGAGAAAAAAAAAAGATGTAAACGGAGTACATATGATAGATGATATTCAAACTGATGGAAAAAAATCTGCACAATTGGACGTCAAAGAAATTGAAAGATTGATAGTTGAGAATGTCACTCTCAATGACCCGGGGGATGGTATAAGGGACGAGGAACTTTTAGACTTGGTATGTTGATTAGTGTATGTTGATGAGTGTATGTTGATGAGTGTATGTTGA
>NW_022291595.1:0-277 GCF_002776525.5 Piliocolobus tephrosceles | reverse complement strand
ATGTTGATGAGTGTATGTTGATGAGTGTATGTTGATGAGTGTATGTTGATGAGTGTATGTTTATGAGTGTATGTTTATGAGTGCACATTTATGAGTGCATGTTTATGCACATTTATACACAATTACTTTATATATATATATATATATATATATATATATAGATTATCCTAGGAAACAAAGAAAAAATGCCACAACTTAGTAAACTGGATATTACCAAACTGCGTCAAATTATAAATTCATTGAACGAAATGGATGGAGCTCCAATATACTACGTTAA
>NW_022291594.1:937-1337 GCF_002776525.5 Piliocolobus tephrosceles | reverse complement strand
TAACACATTCGATGTATATATTTATATATCCACTTATATTGTATATTGCTATGTTCTTACCGAAATGGTATAATACCCTTTTAAAGAAAAGGCTTCTCTAGATGTAGTTCTAATTCTTTCAATTAAAAATAATATAAAATAATGGAAAAATAAAAAAAAATTTATAAAATAAAGAAAATCTTTAGGGACGTCTTTAAACTCATCTGTAAACGATACAAACAATATGTTACTATTGTAAGATAATTTAAATATCGAAATAATGAAAGCCTTTATAATTGTCTTTATGCGTAACTGAACCAATTTCTCAAACGTTATAAGTTTTAGATTATTTTCAAAACTATCGAATAGTTTTTGTATTTTCTTATGTCGATTTAAATTATAATTCGAATTCATACAACTA
>NW_022291594.1:500-837 GCF_002776525.5 Piliocolobus tephrosceles | reverse complement strand
TTTTGTTTTATTGAACATATATTTTTTTTCTGTTTTAGATATATCATCAATTGTGTATCTTAACTTGTTATTAAGCTCTTTTATTCCCATTTCTATAATCGACTTCATTTCTTCTATCGCTCCTTGCTCAAAATTTTCAGCATTATTTTTTTTGCCTTCTTGCACATTCATCCACTTATGTATTGGTAACATCAGAGTCTTTTCTTTCTCTTCCTTTATGCAATATGAGCACAAAATTATATCTATTAGAACCTGTTAAAAAATAAAATAAATTGGTAAAAATATATAATGGATAAATGTATAAATAATTTCTTAAATTTGTGAATAAATACAACTA
>NW_022291594.1:0-400 GCF_002776525.5 Piliocolobus tephrosceles | reverse complement strand
TAACACATTCGATGTATATATTTATATATCCACTTATATTGTATATTGCTATGTTCTTACCGAAATGGTATAATACCCTTTTAAAGAAAAGGCTTCTCTAGATGTAGTTCTAATTCTTTCAATTAAAAATAATATAAAATAATGGAAAAATAAAAAAAAATTTATAAAATAAAGAAAATCTTTAGGGACGTCTTTAAACTCATCTGTAAACGATACAAACAATATGTTACTATTGTAAGATAATTTAAATATCGAAATAATGAAAGCCTTTATAATTGTCTTTATGCGTAACTGAACCAATTTCTCAAACGTTATAAGTTTTAGATTATTTTCAAAACTATCGAATAGTTTTTGTATTTTCTTATGTCGATTTAAATTATAATTCGAATTCATACAACTA
>NW_022291593.1:1149-1722 GCF_002776525.5 Piliocolobus tephrosceles | reverse complement strand
AACAAAATATATCACTTGTTTATGGGAACCACATTTTTATTTTTTGTTTTTTTTATTCTGTTGTATTACATGATTGCAAAAAAAAAAATTAAAATAAAATAACATGTGAATAAACAAAATTACTCAAATGGTGTCTTCAAAATGCTATTAAAAATATTAAAAAAAAAGTTTATCAATAAAAAAAAATATATATATATACATCAATGCTTATTATTTTTTTGAAAAACTTTGAATTTGTAATAAAATAATTAGTTTATGCATCTATAAAAAAGAAAAACAAAAAAAAAAAACAAATACAACTCTTAAGATCAATATATTAAAATGTTTATATAAGTGTTACTCTATTTCTTTTTCTTTTATTTATAAATTATGAAATCTATGCTTTTTTTGCCCACTTTTAAGATGAACAAATATTTTTAACTTTATAATTTATGCTTATTATAAATTAATATGTTTGCTTTTTGGCTGGACATTCAATATATAACACACTTATCTCGTCATTATTAATTTACGGAAAAGGGAAAATAAAAAGAAAAAAAATGTGTTATGTTAACTTATTTTAAAATGAATAAA
>NW_022291593.1:575-1049 GCF_002776525.5 Piliocolobus tephrosceles | reverse complement strand
GCGTTCAAAATATAAAATTTTATAAGTACATTCAAAAGTTAACCATTATGACATATAAAATTTGCATTTTCCATTAAGTACGTACGATCTCTTTATTTATCCACATAAAATAAATATATATATATATATATGTATGTGATATATGAAAAAAATTAGCAGTATATATTTTTTTTTGAAAGTTATGGAACACATATTTTTTTAACTATATGAAATAATATTCATAAATTAGAGAATATTTAAAAGAAAAAGACAAATATAGGTGATTATATAAAATAAAATAAGTATTCCTGTTTAACATATATAAACGAGTAGAGCTTTATTTAGCATCTTTTCTTTATTTATTTTTCCTTTTTTTTTTTTTTCTTTTTTTTTTTTTTTTTTTTTAAATATAAAATGTAATATGTTATTAGTTTTTGAACTCCTGGGAGTTACAATAAATTCTCAACAGTCGATAAACTGGTTTAAAATATAGAT
>NW_022291593.1:0-475 GCF_002776525.5 Piliocolobus tephrosceles | reverse complement strand
ATTTAAAAAGTGCATATATATATATATATATATGCACTTTTTAAATATGATAAAATTAGTTTAAACGATACACACACTTTCACTTCTATTTATGTTTTATGCAATGTAAATACACGTAAAAACAAAAAAAAAAATAAAAAAGAATAAAAGAAAGCATAAACTATAAAACGAACACACACGATCATTAATGAATAGATAAACTAGTTTAATGTGTTTTATAAACTTGTTAGCAACTACATATTGCAATGATATTAATTATTAAAAAAATGAAGAATCAAAAATTAAAAATAAAGATCAAAAATAAAGATCAAAAATAAAGATCAAAAATAAAAATCAAAAATAAAAATCAAAAATAAAGATCAAAAATAAAGATCAAAAATAAAAATCAAAAATAAAAATCAAAAATAAAAATCAAAAATAAAAATCAAAAATAAAAATCAAAAATAAAAATCAAAAATAAAAATCAAAAATAAAA
>NW_022291592.1:1932-2048 GCF_002776525.5 Piliocolobus tephrosceles | reverse complement strand
CAGTCATAAATTCCATTTCATAGCCTCTAAATGGATGCTGGTAACCCCTAAATCTATCTCTTCATTCCCAAACTCTCTCATTATAGTTAAATGCATATAGTCAACTACTAACTTAA
>NW_022291592.1:800-1832 GCF_002776525.5 Piliocolobus tephrosceles | reverse complement strand
AACAGTCAGTATTTCAGTCTCTTCATATTAACAGATAGTAATAACTCACCTTTTTATAACATGGTTCTTATAAGAATGAAATATTGCTATGACCACCCATTGAAAAATTATAAAGTATTTTATAAAGGGAAGGTAGCACTTTACTGCTCTTGCTATTATTTTATCATCTACAATTTTACCATATATTTCTATATATGATAACATAAACCAGTTTCCTCCAGTCTTAACAGCCATAAATTCCATTTCATAGCCTCTAAATGGATGCTGGTAACCCCTAAATGTATCTCTTCATTCCCAAACTCTCTCATTATAGTTAAATGCATATAGTCAACTACTAACTTAACATATCCACTGAGATATCTGATGGGAGACTTTCATACTCAACATGTTCAAAGTAAAATTTGATGCTGTTCCTCTAATCTTTTCTCTACTCCCATCATCTCCCTTGTAATAAATTGAACTGAAAATCACCAGTTGCTCAGGTCAAAAATCTGTCATTCATCAGTAATTATTTCTCTTCACCTTATATATCTTATTCATCAGCAAGATCTCAAAATATATCTACAGCATAATATCTTTTCACCACCTTCACTAAACCACTCTAGGAAAGCCTTCCTCCTTCCACATTTACCCTCCTGGTAGGCTACATCTAAGAAAAGCAGGTTCACGTGGTTCATTTTGCATTGCTATATTTTGCAGCATGTGTTACTGTTTCGAAACCAGCTATTTTGACAGCTGGGCCAGGAATTAGATATTTCTTTCTTTTTTTTTTTTTTTTTTCTTTCTGTGAGACAGAGCATCATTCAGCTGCCCAGGCTGGAGTGCAGTGGTGCAAACTTGGCTCACTTCAACCTCCACCTCCCCAGGTTTGAGAGATTATCCTGCCTCAGCCTCTCAGTAGTTGGGACCACAGGTACACAGCACCACGCCTGGCTCATTTTTATGTTTTTAGTAGAGATGGTTGGCCATCATCACCATGTTGGCCAGGCTGGTCTCCATCTTATGACCTTGTCATCCATCCACCTCAGCAGT
>NW_022291592.1:0-700 GCF_002776525.5 Piliocolobus tephrosceles | reverse complement strand
GTAAAAGTACTCTATGTTTGATAATGACACATTACACTAAAACAATTAGGACTGCTGCATAGGGAGTTTTACTGTGAAAGGGAGTCAGGAATATTGACAACAGAATCCAAGCAAGTCCACTGGAAAGGCAATGAAATAAGAATATTGAGTGGGAGAATGAAGTGTGTATGCTTGTGTGTATATGTGTGTGTATGTGGTGTGCATGTATTATATCAGTATGTGTGACATTAAAAGAGAGACAGAAACATAGTTTAGCCATTGCATCCTTGGGAAAGAGAACTGCTGGGATAGTCTTGTAAACTGAGAGTCTCTAATTTAAGAATCTTAGTTACACAACTTTTGAAAGTGTTTGCTCTTTGTCTTTTGTGTTTCTTAAACCATCTTTAACTGAGGTAACCTAAACAAGTCCATGTTCTTTGTAGCTTGAAAGAAAATGATAAAAAAAATAGCTATTTCAGTTGGTTTTGGAGTAACAGATCTTTAGAGAAGCTTGGAGGTTATGGAAATAGCAATGGTGCAAATGTGGAGGGGATAGCAAGTGGTAGCCTATGATTTGTCTGTGAAGCTGATGATCTCTTACATAAAAGATGTCCCTGCCAAAGCAAAGTTTTGACTACAGTTTTGGAATTCTTTCAATGTGTTAAGTAACGTAGGCACAGTAGAAATAAAAGTTTGCTTCTCACACCTCTAAATTACTACA
>NW_022291588.1:0-3661 GCF_002776525.5 Piliocolobus tephrosceles | reverse complement strand
GTACAGCTTTGCGAAACTCTGAACAAAAATCTCTCACACTAGGCCTGGATTTCTGATGAAGGAAATGTAGACAAATAAATGAGTGCTCTTTTAAGCCACTAAGTTTGTGGTAATTGGTTATGTACTAATAGAAAATTAATAAACAGATTCAACAGCTAAATATATATTTTCTCCATTGGAATGAATTTATGAACTGATATTCATAGCAGTTGCATAAAACCAAATGTTTCCTAACTTGCTTTGCATTTTTCATTTTGTGATTTTTGTGTGATGCAATTTTTAACACAATCGTATTTCATTCATTCAAAAAAATTAACTTAGTGCCTACTATGGGCCAGATATGCTTTTATATTCTGTAGACGCAACTTTGATCAAAATAACCCAAAGCCTCTGTGCTTGTGCCTTCCATTCTAGAGGCTTCTTGAGAGTGAGATGGAGCCACTGGAGGGTTTTAAGTGAAGAAATGGCACAATCTGACTCACATTAGCAGAACTGCTGACCACTGTGGGGGAAACAGTCATGAGCAGCAAGTGAGAGGGCAGAGCTAGGGCTACAATTCAGTAGTGACAGGGTAATAGAGACTAAGGGGAGAGGAGGGCCTGATGGGTGACAGGGACAGAGAGAAGGGCTGGAGAAGCAGGAGGTGAAGTAAAGAAACAGAGAGAAAGAATTCTAAAGCAATAGAATTCTCAGACTTAAACATAGTGTTTTATGGGTTTTTAATCCATTTATCTGCAGAGCCTGGCACAGTGTTACTTGCACCTTGGTCTTTAATACATTCTGCGGGGCTGTCTAAAAACTAATTGCCTCCTTATGATAAACAGGTTAGAAAAGAATACCAGGTGTCCCAATAAAATATGCACATAGCTTAGATGTGAATAATTCATAAATATAGGCAGGTGCATGGGATGGCCATTGCGGCTCGTGCCTGTAATACCAGCATTTTGGGAGGCTGAGGCGGGAGGATCACTTGAGCTCAGGACTTCAAGACTAGCCAGAGCAACATAGGGAGACCTCATTTCCACAAATATTTTTTAAGAAATATTAGCCAGGGTTGGTGGCACAAGCCTGTGGTGGCAGCTACTTGGTAGGCTGAAACAGGAGCATTGATCACATGAGCCCAGGAGATTGAGGCTTCAGTGAGTCATGAGCGTGGCACTGCACTCCAGCCAGGGCAACAGAGTGATATTCTATCTAAAAATAACTAACTAACTAAATAAATAATAAATAAATAAAGGCGTTGCATGAGCACTGGTGAAGGGCACTTCGGCTGCATTGAGTACTTGCAATTTTGAGGTGATTAAATTCTGTCCAGGCTCCTGGTTGCAACATAGGGTGACACATCGTGCTTTGTGTTGAGATGTCCTGGACTCGCCCACACAAACTCAGGGCTATGAAATAAAGATAATATAAAATACAACAGACCAGAGTCACAGATACACAATCTGGGAAAGTAAACTTTGTGAGTGTAATTGCAATGCGTTTAGACACATTTATATATGATGGGGCCAAAGATCACCTCTTTTACAAATTAGATTAATGATCATTCAGTAGTTACCAAGATTGTGCTACCCGCTGTAGCACAGTCGGAGACGCACCCGAGGCTGCTGCGAGACCAGCGGAGGTCCTCGACCACACAAGAGCCCCAGGCGCCTATACCAGATTCCATTTTCAGTTCAGGCCCAAATCCCCGGGGGTTGGTCGAGACGGAGGCGGGGCTCGGTGGCCTGGGCTGACCGCGGTCAATAGGAATGGGTCTCACACCGTCCATTGTATACACAGCTGCGACCTGGACCCGGACTGGAGCCTCCTCCGCGGGGATGAAATTAACCTACGACTGCGCCAGTTACCTCCTCATAAACCAGGAACTGCGCTCTTGGACAGCACCGGACAAGGCGGCTCAGATGCTCTCGTGGAGAAACATGCAGAGCTGCTCAAAACCCACCAGCAGGGAAGGTGGCCGGAGCGGCTCAGCAAAGGCCTTAAGAATGGGAAGGAGACACTGCAGTGCGCGGGAACCAGCGGCCTCGGGGCGCCTCCCTGATCTCCTGCAGATCTGCCCGAGTCACCTTCCCATAGAAGGGGAGGGAAATGGGACCAACGCTAAAACATCCCTCTCCCTCTTGTCCTGAGGAGGAAGAGTCCTCCTGGATTTCCAGATCCTATACCAGAGAGTGACTGAGGGCCCGCCCTGCACTCTGGGACAATAAAGGATGAAGTTTCTGAGGGAGAGGAGGGAAGACAATCCCTGGAATACTGATCAGCTGTCCCCTTTGTCCCGGCAGCAGCCTGGGGCACCAGGAATTTTCCTCTCAGGCCTTGTTCTCTGCCTCACCCTCAATCTGTATTTGTGGGTCTGATTCCAGCTCTTTTAAGTCCCTCGGCCTTCACTCAGGCCAGGACCAGAAATCTCTGTTCCCGCCTCAGACACTAGAACTTTCCAAGGAATAGGAGATTACCCCAGGTGCCTGTCCAGACTGGTGTCTGAGTTGCTCCCTTCCCCACTTCAGGTGTCCCATCAATTCTCAGGATGGTCCCATGAGGTGGAGTGTCCCATGAGGAATGCAAAGTGCCTGAATGTTCTGACTCTTCCCCTCAGAACCCCAAAAGACACACATGACCCACCATCCCATCTCTGAACATGAGGCCACCCTGAGGTGCTGGGCCCTGGGCTTCTGCCCTGTGGAGATCACACTGACCCAGTAGCAGGATGGGGAGGACCAAATGTAGGATGCAGTTTATGGAGACCAGACCTGCAGGGTATAGAACCTTCCAGAAGTGGGCAGCTGTGGTGGTGTCTTCTGGAGAGGAGCAGAGATACACATGCCAAGTGCAGCACGAGGGGCTGCCAGAGCCCCTCACCCTGAGGTGGGTAAGGTGGAGGATGAGGGGTCATGTCTCTTCTCACCGGAAGCAGGCATCCTTCTGGAGCCCTTCAGCAAGGTCAGGGTTGGAGGCCTGATGGTCAGGGCCCCTCACATTCCCCTCCTTTCTTAGAGCTATCTTCCCAGCCCACCATCCCCATCTTGGGCATCGTTACTGTCCTGGTTGTTCTTGGTGCTGTGGTCACTGGAGCTGTGGTCACTGCCCTGATGTGGAGGAATAAGAGCCCAGCCCGGGTAGGAAAGGGGTGAGCTCTGAGTTTTCTTCCACTGGTGGATTCTCAGCCCCAGATAGGAGTTGGCTTGTATTCTGCCTAGTTGTGAGGCACCATCTCTGTGCCTCTATCAACACTTACTCTTTTGTAAAGAACTTGTGAAAATGAAGGACACGTTTATCACCTTCATTGGAGTCATGGGAATCTGACTCCCAGCAGTCACAGGTCAGGGGAAGGTACCCGCATAGGACAGACCTCACTAGGACAATTAGTCCAGTTTCAACACGTCCTCTTACCTAGGGTTTCCTAATCCTGACCTGGGTCTACAGTCACAGTTCTGGAAACTCCTCTAGGATCTCATGGCCCTGCCTTCTCCCTGGCCTCTCACAGTTTGTTTTCTTTCCACAGATGGAAAAAGAGGCAGCCATGGTCAGGCTTCATGTAAGTGTGGTAGGGGCGGGAGAGTGATCCCTGAGATCCTTGGGATAGTGTGGACTGGAGCCCATGGGAGAGCTCACCACCCCACAATTCCTCCTTTAGTCACATCACCTGTGTGCTCTGAAT